>NC_045130.1:2134944-2439936 GCF_007655135.1 Punica granatum
AATTCTGAGGTTCATGGACTGAATCAATGCGGAGATGATCATCAGATGGTAATAAATAAGGGTTGCCAACTATGGATTTTTAATTAACTGGATCATCCAATTGAAAGAGAGAGGGAGCAAATAGAAAACAAGTCAACCATTAAATATAAAACCAAATTTCAACCAAAATATGTACAAACTACAACCAGATTTTCTGTGAAATAAACAATCCTTCCTAATCTACAGCCTACTCTGCCTCTCTCCCTCCCTTCTACCAATCAAACTCCAATAAGATTCCAACCACAACCTCCCCTTTTTTTTTTTTTCAAGAAAAAATGGAGAGGTCCCGATCCTCTGCTAATCTCTCTATCTCCTTCTCTATTCCACCCAACCAACAGAACCTACCCAACTTCTATTCTATACCAACTCACTCTTACCAAATTCCCCCTCTCTATCTCTCATATATACACAAAACACAATCTCCCCAATCTCTAGCGAAGAATTATGCCACCCCATCTGTGGTGCTTTCTCCCAACACCCGATCCGGCCCGATCTATCTGCTCGGCTACCCGATCAGTGTCCCTGCTTTCTAGCCGACCCTAAAAGATCCGTGATTCTTGAACTATCTTTCTTTTAGGAGTGTGATCGGATGAGCCCGAGATTGTAGAGATTCCTCTTCACTAGGCTTCCAATAGAAAACAACATGGCCCCAGCAACCCCACCAGCTGCCTCCTCTTCCCTCTCTCCCTTCTGGCTGTGGACTAATGGTACTTCCTTAACTTGTAACTCACTCAACCCGATCCTCTCCCTCACCGCCTCTATTATCTTGGGGTCCGCTGGGTTCCCGACCCCATCTGTCACATAGAACACGTTAAAGGCCGTCCCCATCGTGGTGGATACCTCCGCTCTCGTTACATTGAGCCCATTCTCCCGAAATGTCCTTGTAACATCGGCCAGTAAACCCTGCCTATCTGCTATGCAGAGTTCTAATCTCACACCCTGAAAGGAATATCCAAAAAAAATAATATCAGCATTTATCACAGAAGTTAACAAATCAACAATGATATTATTGTATATTAGCAGAAGACAAGGAAGTATCTTGAGTAATTACCTCGGACGCTCGTCTTTCAACTGCAGCTTCCAGGTATTGGATCACCCGTTGCTTTTCAGCTTCGGAACTAATTGGGGTTCCATCAATGTGCCTAATGTAGAACTCCTGAAAAAATGGACCAATTTAAGTCAGTTATAGATGAATCGAAGAATGATCATCACTTCTCAAGCAAGCCCATAGCATAAGTCTGGGAATGAGGATAATTGGCAAACGTTCTAATTACCAGGTTGGCAATGTTTTCGGACGACGTGTTGATGGTTGCGTGGAACACGACATACTGCATGTCTGTCAGCGTGCAGACGACATCAAACAGGAGCTTTGTCCTGTCCCTGCACTGCACATTCACCACAGAGTATCCCCACTCCACCCAGTTCAGCACTGTCACTGCCACCGCAGAGGAGTCATCTTCTGCTGCAATCTCTGCCGCAGGCCTACTCCTCTCATAGTCCCTATCGGCAAACATCATCTGGTGGAGCCGCCGCTCGGTATGGGTCACCGCAACCATTGAGACAGAGGTCCTAGCACTCCTAATATCACTGTCCCCCTTAAGGACGCTCCTCAGGAGGGCTTCAATGCGGTATATCTGTTGGGAGTCCTCAATTGGCGATCCAGAGTTTTTGTCCTTCACGTAGATTATGGACGCGATTCGTCCATTGTGGGTCCAAGCCTTGGCCTCGACCACATTACAGTCCAAGTGGGCGAGAACTGCAAACACTTCCGAGAGGAGGCCCACACGATCAGTGCCTGTTAGCTCGAGAACCGTCAGGCCAGTATAGTCATTGGTTCTCCCACACTGGATCGTTCCAAGGGACTGCAATGCATAAACATACAAGATTGAGCAACCCAAATCGAACAAAGCGGCTTACATCTGATTCTTAGAGTTAACTGAGCTCTAAACTGATTTTACCTGTTCGATGTAGCTCATGACGCTCTCCTCGGTTAATTTTTTGCCGTCTTGATCGGTGACATGGAAAGCTGTAAGAACAGAAAGATCCAAGAAATGGGAAAAGTCAGGGAAACTTCACGCGCATTCTGCCATGGAAAACCAGACAACAAAAGGCCAGGAAAAAAAGAGGGGGAGAGGAATTCATTTTCTTACCATCCATGAACCATCTTCCATCAGAGGAGATGTAAGCTTTCTTGATGGAAAGGTTCAAATCTGTGAGGACCTGAACTGCATCAAGCAATATTCCATGCTTTCGAGCACTGTCCACCTGAACAACAACAACAACAGGAGGGAGTGTGAGCTCCATTTTCCGATATAAATCAGCATATCACAACCCCAATTTTTTCCAGGGGATTCAGGGAAACAATACCTTGACAACAGTAGCACTGGGGCAGGCGCCATTATCGATCACGACCCTGGTAATGAAGGAGGACAAGGATGAAGTCAAGTCAGAGAAAGAGGAAAAGGAAGATAAGACTTCCACTTGAAACTCAAATCCCCAAACAAAGAATTTTCCATTCTTCCGGAAAGCCTAGTAAATCCAGAAATGCACACTTCCATTAAGAACCCACCAAGAGCTAAAGCAAGTTTTCTGGTCTAAATATGGCGAAATCACAAATCTCCCATCAAACCAGGAAAAAAAAAACCACCAAAAAGAAACTACCAGAGAACGATTAAGCTACCTGGGAGTGTCTAATCGGTAGACGAGCTTCTGGTACTCCTCCAAGTAAGAGCTCCAGCTCTGGCACCCCATCTCTAAGCTTAGCAAGGGATAAAGAGAGGCGAGAAGACAGACAAAGAGACGGACAACCTCTTCTTCTTCGGCCAACTTCCCTTGCCTCTTAACCGCAGTTAACTGTTCCTACCGACCTCAATAAATAGCCAAGAATCTATCAGCCGGCGGGGAATCCAAAGAGCCCAAAACGGATCTCGGAGACCGTTATGGGCGGCTTAGCTCTCCCGTAGATAACGATCGTAATGCCACCAAAGCAGCGAGAAATCTTCCTCCTTAGAACAAATCGCCTACTGCAATGGCATCCTCTGTCCCCCTCTCTCTCCGTTCCCTCTACTTTCTCGCTCTAAGGAGAGACTATAAAAGCTTTGCTCAAAAGTAGGAACAGGGCAAGCCTCTCTGTCGTCTGCCCCCTCCGTCTAGGTTTGCACCTCCCTATATATATATATATATATTTATTTACCGAAAAATCTGCGTCGATTTTTCCACTTTATTTTTTTTTTATAAAAATATATGGATTTATCCCAAATATATATATATTAAAATTCCCGAAAAGGAAAATGAGGTATAGTAGTATAGTTGTTCTTGCCCGTGATTAGCTGCCCGCGCTGACCTAGTGCTAATCAGCTCCATATCTCGGTCAAACCATCGGGAAGAGGGAGAGGGAGAGGGAGAGGGAGAGGGG
The DNA here is from genome assembly GCF_007655135.1 of Punica granatum. Lineage (NCBI taxonomy): Eukaryota > Viridiplantae > Streptophyta > Magnoliopsida > Myrtales > Lythraceae > Punica > Punica granatum. The sequence goes on from NC_045130.1 coordinate 2,138,399, forward strand.
ACGCTTGTCAGCAGGAAAGCAATCATACTCATTGGGGGTTCCAACGTCCAGCTCGGATGCCACCTGTATTTCCTGATGAGGTGTCCCTCAGCTTTGCGTGACTCCGACTCCATCTACAGTCAGTGAGCGGTCACTCGCTAAGAGCAAGAAAATGAAAAATAAAAGGGGAATTTTCAAGAAGGAAGGAAGGAAGCGGGAAAACAATGACGTTTGGCACGTGACAGCACACCGCTCCCCCCATCCGCTTTTGCCTTTTTCTGGTGTACACACGGGTTTGAGAGGATTCACTCAAATCATAGAAGGGCAAAATTTGAAGGGAGAGCAAACATGAAGGACCAAACCGGAATTAACACGAACTCACGGGTAACGCATCAGATTTAGTATGGCAGTGGGACATTCCTTGCAGCCGGTTTACTACGAGGGCAAAACAGTCATCACGTGTAGGATGAGGGGCACGTGAGAAATCGTGGCAGCATTTAATTGGTCGCGCACCACTCCATATGAAAGAGCATAGTCGAGGAGGCACGCATTCGGAATTTATTACGATGTCCTTCCTCGAGCACTGGATTGGGGTGGGGGGACCGCCGAGGCTCCGCCACGTGGCGAACGCCCCGAGCAACTGTATCCCCGAGGTTGGGGGCCCCACCTGTCCCGGAATCACGTGCCTCTCGTCAGAGAACACGTTCGCCGGTTTCGTTGCCTTTGCCTGCCAATTCGACGTGCCCCGAGCGAAGCCGCATTTACAACCCTTTCCCAACTTTTCCCGTCCCACCTATAAAGACAATTACCCAAATATCAATGTTTACCTCCAAAAAAAAAAAGGAAAAAAGAAATACTCCCTTTCCTTTGCTTGATTATATCGTGAAATATCACATAATGGTTTACGTCATCGGATTCTGATGAGATTTTCTTTTTTTAATACGAAGTAATATATAGCATGATCTTCTTTCCAATGTGGGCCAAAGTTTCCAATGTATCGTTCGAATCTTGATTACTAGATATTCTTCCATCTTTTTATCCTCCAGAACTAGTAGTATAGGAAAAATCTAAACTTAATTAACACGCTTTAGATATAACTTTAAATTTAATAATATTATAATTGATTAATTCAATTATTGTCGACCAATCAGGCGGAGCGTATGTAAAATTGGGGACGAAGTGATCTGCGCCACTTTGCGGCACGACACTGCCACGTAACCGACATCCCCCATTAAAAGCTCTCCCCTCCTACGACGTGCTTTGCAGTAATTAAAGCCACCGCCACCCCCTAACGCCTGCACTTTTTTTTTCTTTTTTTAAATACATGCATTCAGTACTCACTGTTATTCACAGAGACGGCTCCCCTTAATGGTCGTGTTCGTTAAGGGCGGCCACCACGGCCGTTAAACACGACCAATGGCCGTTTGTCCTTCCAGGCGGCCCCCCCCCCCCCCAATCATCCTTGTTGATTCTAATTTTCTAATACGTATCGAAAATTAAAATAAAAAAGTCACTTTAATAATAATTGGATTTGAAGAAAACTAGGCCTGTGGATTTTTTTTTACGAGAATAAGCGATATGCGTTTACTCTCATTATTTCTGATTCGATTATTAGGCAATTCCATATATGAATATGTGATCAATGTACATGAGATCATTTACTATTTAATATTTCGTTTAAATTTTTTCATAGATATAGATATTGATATTTTGACACGACATGGGCCCTGTGATCGACAAGTTTTCGTTGTATAATATATGGCCGGATGCTGCTGGCTGGAATGGAAGTGCTTCCATAGTTCCATGTATAATCATTACTTAATTACTTTGATTCGGAGCGAAAAAGCAAAACTGGTAATGTAATTATTCCGAGAATTGGAAAATATTTTTAGCGCGGGAAAGCGGTGATATTCCCGCCAAATCGGACGATCTACCGGGGGGGCCCACTTTCACGACGTGCCCGATCCCCGTCCGATAATAACGCGAGAAGAAAAGGCAAGAAAAGCAGGAGAATGCCGATCGGGCCCACCGGAATTTGACGTGGAAAGGTACTTTGGCGAACAATTCGAGAGGGAAATAAAATTTTCTATATTTATTCGAAAAATAAAATACAATTGGCTCTTTGGAGCGCCCAAGGGTTCAATTCACTGCGAGGAGAGCTGACACGTCGATTGACGACCCCGCCCAGCTCCCTCTGTTTTTTTTCTTTTTCTTTTTTCTTTTTTTTGGCAGTAATTTACATTATATTCAAGAACTATTCAATATATATGAATGAAATTTTTAATTAAAATAATTATCAAGCAAACTTTGTTTTTCCAAAATAAGTCAATTCAAATCGTTCAACGTTTATTTCTCTTAAGTAAAATCTCATATTCATTCACAAAAAAATCTCATATTTGAGTCTTGTGAAAATAGAAAATTCAGATTGTGAAAGTTTATGCCTCAATTGATCAACTCTACTCGAATTAAATTAAACGTGTCTGAACATTCAAATATTAAAGTGCACATCGAAAACAAATTACTTTATTTCCTTTTTTTAGCACCGTGCAGCTTGCTCTATCTTTTTATTTTGAAGTGCTGCCTTCTTTTTTCTGAGAAACTATATATATATATATATATATGTTTCTATATTATAATTATAAATTATTCTAGATAATTTCTTTCTTTATTTAATTATTATTAAGATTTCAGATTCTAGGGGGGTGAACTAGGGTTCTGTGTGAGAGTGGGCGATTGATCAGTAGTCAATATTATATAACTCTGCCACAATCAATCGATCAGGATAACCTTCCCTTCCGTTCCGTGGAGACAGTCGAGGCATGTTTTGCTCTAACGTGATTAAACATGCTCCTGGATATGATATTATTTGTTTAATAAATAAAAGGAAAACGCAATTTGCCTCCGACCTTTGAATCTAGTCCTATAATATCCTTGACATTTAAAAAGTTACATTAAACCCCAGCCTAAGATGCAAAGTGCATTCTAGGCTAATTTTATGACGACTTTTTTGGCCTTATGAATAATTTATTAATTTCAAAATTTTAAAAAATAATTTTAAAGATTAAAAAATTCGAAAATTTGAAAAAAGAAAAGAGAAGGCTGAAGAACGTATAAAGAGAAAGAGGGAGGGGAAGGGAGCAGTGGTGTCTCTCCACTTGGCCATCACCCCGGAAAAGTCATCGGGAAACAAGCCTATGGTGCACTTTGCTTCTTCTTGAATAGGCGGCTTTTTAAAGGTCAATGGGCACTATATAACTATGTTCAAAGGTTGAGTATAAACTGCATTTTACTAAATAAATAAAACTTAATTGTTGGCCTTTGCAGTTTGCTCTGCATGTAACAGACAAAAAATCTCAGTGTGGATTAAATAAATTGACACTGTTTAATTAAACCTGTACCGCGCCCACTGACTATAGCACCAAGATTAAAATTAAACTAAACAGGACTTGGAATGGCATGCACGTTTGATATAGGATTCACGAGCTAGCTTCCGATGATCATGAGATTAAATGAGCTATAATCAATGAGTATCTCATTTCACTTTCAAAATTTGTATGGCTCGATCATGAACGTACTATGTAACGCAACCAAGACAGTAAAAAAAAAAATAGAGATGACAAGAACCGAGAGATGACATTCTACTTCTAGGGTGAGTGGTAACCAAGAGATGACATTCTTCTTCTAGGGCGAGTGGTTGAAGGCAAAACCCTCAAATAATAAGAAAAGTGAAATTTAAAAATCGGTTAAGAATTTGATAATGATGTAATTATGGGGGAGGTGTTAGTTTAAGCAAAGTGAGTGGTTGAAGGCAAAACAATAACGTAATTGGAAAGCAAAGTGAAGACGGGAGAGGGCCCTCTGTATAATAGATTTAGCTTGCCTTGCAAGACTTATCTTATAGTTAATTTGAGAGAATTGCCATTGCCATATATATCTATCTCCATCTCTCTCCATCTCCCATCCCCTTCCCACCAATTCTACAAGCTTCCGTCTCTGCTCGGTGGTAGTGAAATGGAGGGGTCCAGTGGCCCATTGGTATGGCCCTCAATGTGGTCCCTGAAAAGATTGCTAGCTAGCTAGCTAGCTAGAGAGAGATCTTCATTGATCATTAAGAAAACATGTGGGAACTGTCCTTTTGCTTCACGTATATATTAGGCCGACCAACATTTCACAATTTCTTACTCCTGATAACATTGTATCAATCCTCTGATGTACCGATTCATTAGTGAACTGTTCCTCAACACGAGGTTTGTTTTTATCAGCATTTATTATGTTGGTTTGATCGATTCATCGTGGAGAAGTAGTATAATTCGTTCAAGACTCGAGTGCAGTAGCTGGCTTCGGATTCTAACCTTTGATATGGTTTGGTCTTAGAGGAGATTTCATAGCAAGCAAAGGTGCACTATCATGAATAATAATGCGTCAATCAACCCAATGGGGTTGATCCGGTGGTTAAAGGGTGCAACGACTAATGGAAAGTTTCATATTCAAATCACGTCCCGCATGTCATATAAGAGAACACTCCATATTGAGCCACATGCATGGCCTGTGGCCAAATTTTTCTGTTTCGTGGGCATACAGGGTATTAAGGTGTATCGAGATATTAATCGGACGAAGCCTAGTATGCATCAATCAATTCCCAACATAAACCCTACATATGTCGAACTATACATACATACATACATACATACATATATATATATATATAGATATATATATACTCACATAATTTAATCGCGGGGAGAGGAGAGATGTGTTTGGTTCTCAATATATATCCTCGAAAAGGAAGTACCATCCTAGCAATGCTTCCTTTCCTTCCTCTGTCATTCTCAATCTCCCTTTCAATCATTTCTCTTGGTGATCATTAGGTGACGCCAACTATATACCCACACACACATGCCCAAATGCAGATATAGATATATATGTAACTTCAAAAGAATGTGCAGAATCTGCACGGATAGTGTTTGAAATGCAGCACGAAAGGCACATATTGTGCCACGTGAACCATTTCATTTTTCCGTCCCTTTGTTCTTTTCCCTATGCCTCCCTAGTACTTATGTATTGTACGTGACACGATAACGTACCATGCACATTCAATTCAATGTGTAAACTACTGAAGGCAGTGGGTCTGATCTGTGATACATCGTATGGTGGATCCATGTTATCATATATATAAGCAAACAACAACTATATATATGATCATACTAACGAATGCAACTGATGATAACCTGCTAGCTAGATCGATCAGTGGATGACATGCACACAGAAGGGTCGTGATTTTCGAAAGAGATCTATTGTAGTAGATCGGCCCAAAACTTAAGGTCCAGCCGGGTCGATACATACATATATTTATATACATGTCCTAGCTAGAGTGAATGCCCTTAATTCATCATGACCCAAAGAACCATGCATGTACCAGAGAATAATAATGAAATTTCTACACGAGAGCTAATGTATTGGAGCAATATTTATATGGCTACCCGTTTTTGCGTACATGTATTAACTACTCGAAGCTAAATTGCACGTGATGGTCACTTCAATTTATATATTAACTATACGAAATAAAATGAATCTTTCGAGGCCCTCACGGTCTGTTTTCGACGAGACATATCTAGTAATTGCTCATCAATTGGGCAACATCGACATATAAGTATACGTCCTTCTCCAGATCAATGACCAAACTTTCTAATTTCTCTATCTCCAGCTAAAGCTAGCTTTCAAAATTTTCCCACATTTTATATATGTACGCATCTCTAAAAAGGAAAGGTCACCGGCTGGGAAAGCAAGCCCTACACAGTGCAGATGTATAGAACCAAATAGAGAAGTGATCGATCTCAGTATAGGCAATGTTATCTAACTATTTAAGTCAAGGATGGACACATGATTTAGATTGAGAATTTTTTTTTTTGGGAGGGCGGTGGGATGGGTGATTCTTGAACTGATAATAATTTAGAACATAAATATTCCGACTTAGGTTGACGAATATAGATAATTTCATGACAACTTGAAGGACAATGTATAAATTTTCTTAAAATATCGGGATTCTGATCAGCTCTTCTCGGTCCATCTCTGATTTAAGTTTCCTCGAGGGTAAGTTAAGTTTCACCTCTATAATTGTTTAGAAATTAAAGTTTGGGTTGCATGCCGATGCCGTACTCTTTCCCTGGCTTTTTTAACAAAATATAATAACAATAAATATGAAATCATGCCCTCTTCAGCATGTTTTAATTTTAATCAGTAAGATAATCTTCTTTAGGGCCATGTGTCGGCCCAAATGCCAAAAAGTCTTACAATATTTATATATGTTATACGTATATCGTAATAGAAGCATGTCCCATGCATACGACACATTTCATGCCCGCCCTCTTCCACACAACTGTGCAGTATAAAATATTCTCAAATTTATTAATTTAATATATATATACAGTTATATATTTATCTATCTATATATATATATATATATCTAAATACATGTACCTTCTCTAAATTAACATATGTATTTAGTATCGACATTATAGTGCCAGCCATCTAAATATATATCAGTATATATTTTTATTTAAATTCATATAATATATCAAAAGCATATTTGCCATATTTATTAGATAAGCGGTATCTATGTATATATACACACTTATACAAGGTTATTTTTCTTTTTCTTTTTTTGTCAATTAGATGGAATATAAAGTACTGGTAGGTTAACTGTGTGTCGGGTTGTATCAATTTATAAATTGTAACATGCACCGAGTAGTCAGCAATTTCGTGATTTGCGATGGGAGGTGAATAGACTTCTAGAAATCATGGAAACAATTTTAAAAGTTAAGGGATCATACAATTGGGCAGCATATGAAATGATTGATGTTTATCATTTGGAACCCAATTTAAGCAATTATGCCGCTTTTCCTAATTTAAGAAAACCTTTGATGATTTAAGGCGATGATGTGTGTCGTGCCTTTTGATCCCATGAGCATGACTATGAACAAGAGAACCGGCCGGCGTTTATGATCGATCATATCCCTAATCTGTCGTTGACCTTGAGAATCCATAATCAATATATTTTACCAAAGATAGTTCAGTATAATATTTTATATCTTAAGATATATAATTTGAAGAGATGATTAATCATTGAAAATAATTAATCTCAAGTGTCCTATATATCGAGTTGCATTTTTGAAATATGGTTCATGCACACATGTTCACAATGTTATTGCACAAGAAAACCTAGACACGCACCCCGGCTTATTCCTTATACATACGTAGTTTCAAAATGGTTAGAAATGTAATTTACTTAAATATATATAATTCGAGAACAAATCCATCTATATAGTCTTATGTGCGTTGACAATCGAGCAGCATCGGAGTGGGACGAAAAACTCGCGAGACAACATAATTCCATGTCTGAATGAAGTTGTTGGAATTGCAAGCAAACAAATGAAAGTGAAAAGTGGCTTTATTTCCCGATTGATTGAGGCATGAAATTAACCTTTGCTAGCTAGGTGGAATTAATCGTACTGTTATTCTCTCTTGATTCAGGCGGCTTTAAAATGTGATTATGCCTTACCTCATCCTAATCTCAGTGCTGAGGTTTAATGCATGCTTTATTATAATATTAATAATAACAATAATATTATTATCATTTTACCAATGACAATATAATAAGATTATTAATAATCCATACATACATATATATATATATATATATATAGGTTTCATGATGATTTTCTTATCTATTCAGCATCACAAGTGCTCTACTTCTAAATCTCAAAGGGATTTGGCCTAGTAGTTAAGGTGCGCCTAAACTTATACCCGATCTCGAATTCGAATTCCCATGGGGCCACCGGAACGCCTTTGGCATGATTACTTGCTCTGTGTGCCGCCGGGGGTTCACAGAGCCTCGGAATTAGTCGAGCAAAGATTGGACACCCTGGATTAGAAAAAAGAAAAAGAAAAGTGGTCTACTTCTACATGCATGGAACCAGCCTTTTGTAGACCATGCGCATGCATGCAGACAGGAAGAAGGGAAGACTAGGGGAACAAGATTTCCCTCCTTTATAATTTTAATTAAGGTGTTCCCAACAGAAAAAAAAGTGAAAAAGTCGTAAAAATGAATTCCCTGTATATTGATCTCATGAATCTAATTACCTGTCACTAAATGAAATTACAGAAAATTATTAAAAAAAAGTCTGACAATTGAATCCACCTTTCCTTCTACTTGAGTGATGAGCACCTGACCCAAGATTAATTCATTACCAGTACGTAACATGATTCTATCTACTTTCGAAACATTTTTTTTTTTTTGGGTAGAAGAGGTACTTCATTAAAACAAATTAAGTCGGCGATATAATATCAGCGTTTGTACAAATAGAGCTGGGGCAAGTAGCGCTCATAACATACGCTAATAGCAAGTCATACACCTCGGGAGGAGGAGTATCAAAAATACAAAATGTTCCCAGCCAGGGAGATAGGGATTCTAGTGCTATCCGAAGCGAGACGAGCAAGTTGGTCAGCTACCATATTTGCTTCCTGGTAGATGTGCTGCATCCTAAGCCCTTCGAAACGACCCAAGAGCATCCTACAATCAAAGATGATGGGCATTAGAGAGAGATTGTCATTAATCATCTCGGAAACTAGATCACATACTATCTTAACATCTAATTCCACAAGTAGGAATTGAATGCCCATATTGAGGGCCATAATAAGCCCATCCCTGAGTGCCCAGCATTCGGCGTGGTGGTTGTTACAATAGCCTAGAATCCTGCTAAACCCTTTGATCCAGCCTCTGAGATGGTTACGAAGGACACCTCCCGCCCCCGCACTTCCTAGACAGTGTCTAACTGACCCATCAATGTTGAGCTTTATCCAGTGCTTGGTAGGAGGTGACCACCTAACCTGGATGGTGGTGGTAGACGCGGTGGCAGCATGCTTCATAGAAGCAAAGTATTCTGTAGATAATTCAAGACACTTGCGATGGAGCAAAGTGGTGTTGGGCTGGTAGCCCTCGAAGATGCACTTGTTCCTCCGTTTCCAAAGGGGCCAAAGAGCACAGGAGAACACAATCTTCCATGGGATGCTCAAGGAGTGAAGCTCATAGGCCTCACAGTTGAGTTCGAGCCATTCGTCGATGAGAAGGACAAATGTGCCCTTCTTTGATGGAGGAATCTCCAAGGAGGACAAAAGATTTTTGGCGGTGGTACATTCCCAAAGGACGTGTAGAATGGATTCTTCAAGGGCCCCACACCAAGAGCATTCAAAGGAAATCAAGATACCCCTTGAGCAGAGGTGTTCTGTGGTTGGGAGCTTATGATGATAGACCAGCCATAAGAATGTTTGAATTCGAGGCTGAGCAAGAACCTTCCAAATCCATAGCCTATCTTTAGAGGTGCGGGTCTTGTTCAGCCCGCAGATAATGGAATAGGCTGATTTAGTCCAATAATGACCATTTGGAGAGAATTTTCAAATAGTTTTGTCCTCTCCCGATTCACCAATAAAAGTACGAGGAACACTGCAGAGGATCACATGAATAGAGCTTGGTAGGTGGAAAGAGAGAAGTTCCAAGAGCCATCCGAGTTCAGAAAATGAGATATCATGATATCAATATCAGCTTTGTTTAACGGGCCATGGATACGGGCTCTGAGCGGGCTAATGCCGACCCAGCAATCGTTACAAAAATTAATGTTATGCCTGTTTCGAAACAAGATTCTCGCATGGCGATTAGTTAAGCTTTTATATTATTTGTCAAGAAAAGCTTTTATTATGTATCAACTTGACGGTATATATAATTACCCGAAATCCCTTCACCAATCTCCAATTTCTTAAAAGAAGAACGTTTTTTTTTCTTTCCTCGGCCGACATAGAAAATAAAAGAAAGGAAAAGAAGAGGAAAAATTGAAGCTGGAGGGAAAATGTCAGGGTCAATTCACAATTGTCAATAGATGCATTGTTTGTACTGTTAGAGCACATGCAAATGATCATGCGGCCAGATCAGATCACGTTATCCCATATCTTCTGATTTTACACTCCCAAAACGAAAGTTCAGTTTGACCATACCATATTTGTCCCCTGATTTCTCTGAAACAAAAGGAAGGAGTTGAGCCCTACGGGGATTATAAGAATGATCCGTGGAATCGTATCGGGAAATATATGCATGTTTTAGCATGAGGGAGTTCGTGTTCGAAATGAAACCGAAAATGTCATGATTCATTCTAGATTGACTTATTACGGCGTAATTATACTGAATATAATTTCGATATCATATGCTATATTTGAATTACTCTTTGAGTTAAAAATAACGTTTCGTACTTACTGCTAGAATAATATATATATATACAACCATCTTCACTCCCAAAATTAATGCGAGGAATGGGAGACAGTTGTTTTGTTCAGCTCGAAAGGTGGCACTGTGTGGCTCAGTCGGGTAAAATCTTAGTGGGAACCACGTCCTGCAATTGTTGACATTTTGCCCCCTCATTTTATTTTTGGTGGGGTATCCCTCCCATCCCAAGAGGGGGGTAGACATATTTATTTCAAAAATAGATTCAAGATCATGACCAATCTGGTGAAAGTAAACTCAATCTCTTGATTTAATATAACAAAATTAATTGAAGTAAAGAAACAAGAAAGATATATACTCCTTCTTGTGCACAGATTTCTTTTTCTATTATCAAAGAGATTTATATATCGATTTAATACAAAAAAAATATCATTTTAAATAAAACTTGAAACATCTTAATTTCTAAATAAGGGCGTACATGCGTCGCTACGCTATATCTCGTTTCTTTACTTTTTTTTGTCCATGGATTAATTAGCAAAATTAATCATGGTGCGTGCATGCTCCGACAAAAGCATTGGGGGTTTTAAGGTTTACATGCTACCTATTATATATTATTCTCAGAGGTCAACCGGGTCGGTCCCTTTGTCGCCTAATCACATGGTACCGCTCGATTTTCTCTTAACCAAATATATCCCTTATTTTGGATGTTCTAGAGATCCTATCCTCGCCAAATTTGGAGAGCCTTCACGAAACAAGATTATCTTGATCGCCATCCCCTGCAGTCGACATTTCAAATGGAAAATCAATGATAAAATATGGTCGATAATTTGTACGATGAAGACGATCTTATTATCTTTTGGAAGCTCTTGGATACCCGAATTCATGTATGGGAGCAGATTTTCCGCCGGATCTCATATCCTGGTAGAGTTTAACAAGAAAAACGCTTGCACTAGCTAGGGATGTTGGTCATTTGGACAACATTTGGTAGCTTGAATTGACGCTGGTGGCCCTTTTTCAAGGAACATTAAACGTGGAGGGAAATATTTTATCTACATGCAACATTTGAAAAGGACAGATAACTGTATTGATCATGCTCGATAACGTGATTTCCTGGACCGCTTCTCGATCACCGAACGAATACTGTGTTAGGCCATAGTATGGGAGGAGCAGACATTCTTTTTTCACCCACCTGCCTGATGAAAGTGGCATTATTTCCGGTCCGGTTGTATAGAGAAGAAGACGGATCTACGTCTCAAATTAATGTCAGTTCGGTGCTAATAATCGAAATGCCTATGATTTCTCATGGGGCCGGTTTGTAGACCAAGTGTTGCTCACTCAAGATTCATTCTTGCCTAATGAAACGTAGCAAAAATGTATATGTCATGACAATCTTGCCGGTCGATACTTGATTAGAAAACTTCGAACTCGGAGTGTTTCCTGCATCGAACAATCACTGTGAGGAGCTCCGGTCAGTATTCCAGGACAACCTGCTGTGAAATGCAACGCAACGTTGGCCCGTTGCCAATCCTGGCCACTGCAACTCACTTTTAAGAATCGTGGGTTGTTCTTGGGCCATCAGAAACCAAGCCCCGTCCGAAGAGCAACCTTCTGGGCCAGAACGGGCCGATCTCCAGCAGACCGGACTCCGGTCCAATCTTTTCCAAAGGCGAAAAAGCCCATTTGGCCGAACGTCTTCGGCTCGGTTAGAAGAATTGTCGGCCCAATTGTCTGGCATTTCCTCTATCCACATCCATAGCAGGCTGCAGCCGGGTAAACGCGCCGGAGAAACTCGGGACATGGCGGCTCACTCTGTCTTCAACCTCGCGCCGGCGACGTCTCTGCTGCGGTCTAACCCAAGTCAACGCCCCTGTCAACCTTCTTCTGTCCCTATCCTTCATTCTTCCTTTCTCAGCTCCGAGACTCTCTCCATTTGTTCCTCGAATTCGAATCCGTCTTGGCAGCTCACAAGGCGCCGGCCCCTTAGCGCCACAGTGACTCTGAGCCTTCCCACCGCGTAAGTTTCGATCTTTTGATCGATTTCGTGAATGCCCATGTAGATGGTTCATTTGGGTAATGTTAATTCAGCCGACTGCTGAGCTGCTTTTCTTTTTGTTCTGCTGATTTTTGCAGAAACCCTGATAGAGCTGTGTCTGTTTCTCCAGACAAAATCCCAAAGTGAGTTTTTTTTTTTCCTTGCTTTAACATTAGTAACCTGTGATGTTTCATGCTTTTTGCTGCTTGAAGGATAATTTTGAGGATTCTATCGTAATATTATTGCGCCAAATATGGCATCTCCATTTAAAGTTTCAGGCTAATAATCATCATTATTATGGAACATATCTGATAGCAAGACTATCCTTTTCAGTGATACAACTCGGTTCATGTGGTTTATGTTTTCCATCCGTCTTATTCTCTTGGGGGGGTGTTCCTGAGTTTCTGCTTGATGACTAAATTAGATGGTCGAGGAGGACAATAAAGTCGTTTGCCATGGCTGAATTGGAAGCGAGGAAGCTCAAGTACCCGACTACTGGAACTGAATCTCTCCTCATGGGCTTGCTCATCGAGGGTAAATTCAACCTCCACACATTGCATTTACATGATGCAGGTCTATATATATAGAATTATGTGGAGAAAAGATGTCTTCTAGTCACCAATGTATGAACTCTTCCAGCTTACTGATGGAAAATGCTAGATTAACTACTTACGGCTGAAATCTGTTGTTCATAAGATGGAACACCTCAAATTCTTTTGCATTCATGACTGCTTGATTAGTATATTACACTACAAGTCAAGGAAATGCCAAGTGAATTACTGGTCCTCTGGTTCATTGCTTTAGCATACAAACCTATAAGGTGGTGAAGATTTATATGGCTAATAATTATGGTGGTTCTTTTGGCATTTTTGTTATGCAGGAACTAGTTCGGCGGCTAAGTTTTTATTGGCGAATGGAATTACTCTGTTCAAGGTGCGGGAAGAGTCTATTAAATTACTCGGCAAGGGGGACATGTATTTTTTCAGCCCTGAGCATCCGCCGCTGACTGAAGATGCCCAGAGAGCTCTTGATTGGGCATTTGATGAGAAGCTAAAATCAGGCAGGTGCCCAAATTCTCTTTCTTAGTTTCATCAGGTTACCGTTCTTTTCTGGTAGAGTACAAGGAAAATAGAGCTCCTCGCTTTTCAAGAGGCATTGTCACAGTTTTGATTGGTCTGTAGCTGCTGAATTGACTTTGCGTAATTCTATTGTTGAATACGTAACATGATCCTCCATGCACAAAAGCATACTCATAATTCAATTCACACTCGTAGAAAGAGTGAGCCTTCACTCTGAACGTATCCTGATTCCAGGCAGAACTTCTTGTTTACCCCTCAAGTAGATGCATTTGAATTATAAGATAGACGATTGCCTTACGCTGGAAAACTGTATTTTGTGCTTGCAAAGTTTACAATTACTTTCAGCCTCTGTGGCTTTAGAAATTCAGATTGAGGCTCAACAGCTGCTAACCATGATAATCTAGCTCATAAAAAGCTGCGAGTCAGTTATGTCATTCTGCAGTTTAAACATAGGAAACTGATTTCACAGTATATGGAACTTCTATTTGTGGTGGAAGTTATCATATACCTTACATTCGACTCTGCTGCAAGTAATTTGCTCGTTATCGAATTTGGCTGTAGATTTCCTGCTTTGAAATGGGGCACCGAATCTAAGTGTTTGTTCTTTTACCTTTTATGGGTTTGACGTAAACATGCACCATTTCCCACCAAGTGATCATTATCGGTCAACAATGCAGGTGAAGGTGGAGAAATCACGACAAGCCATCTGCTTCTCGGGGTGTGGTCTCAAGCAGAGTCACCAGGGCACAAGATATTGTCCGCCCTCGGGTTCAACGACGACAAAGCCAAAGAGCTTGGATCAATGATTCAAGAACCCGGGTACCATGGTTGATATATAATTTACGTACTCTTCACCCATTTCACGCTTCTTGTAGCATCGGTTTCAATTCTTTCTAGTGATGGGATGTTGAAGGAATTTGTTCCGCTTATTTTGAGCTGATATGAAATGGCCGTACAAAAGTTTTGCTTAGGAAGAAAGACATTGATTTGTCTAATGGGTCCCCTTTAAAATAAATCATCTCCTACATCGGAGGACATGCCTCTGGGCATAGAACTGCGTAATTTACGAGACAACCTTTGAGTTTCTGGGAATTAAAATTTTCTCATTGTCTTCTTAATTAATCCAATCCTCAATCCAAAAGGGGAGGGAGAAAAAAGAAGAAGAAGAAATTATAGAAATAATTAAATAAGACTAAACCTTAAACCTTTATTTCTTTGCCCATCTTTTTTAAAGATGCTTTTAAGATTAAAGATTCTTTGCAACGGATAACGCATTCACAAATACGACATTTTTCTTAGGAGACTTTTTATCTAATTAAATCAATTAAGTATTGAAACCTTTGGGGGGTGGACCATATGAGTAAAGCTGCTACTTTGTTATTGCTATTGCTAGTAGTCCTTATCGAATCGATGTAACTTTGGTCATTGTGCTTTGCCTTCCCATGTGCTGTGTCTTATAACAGATCTCAGTTCGACTTACTTCGAGATTTGGCGCTCAAGAGTAGTTGCTCACACAGTGAATCTGCAGCAAGATTCCGATACCGAGTTTTGTGTTTAAACCGTTGAAACTTGAAAGATATATAAGTCGATATATATATATATATATATATATATATGCGAAAGAGAGATATTTTCGTTATGATGCCAAAATCGATACGCACGGAAACATGGGTTGCGACACCGTGCCGGAATCGAGGGAGGTATCCTTTCACATGGGAATAGGAATGCCTGATTAAATCAAGTCCTCCGCAGGACTTGCTCTCTCTCCTCATAATGTTGAGTTTAATCAGCTGACTAATAATTAATTAATTAATCGGGATGAGGAGGGGAAAGTTTGATTAATTGGATTATTATCATGAGGATTATAATAGTGTAATTGGATTGGGTCGGCATTATATTACTATTGCTGTGCGTGACAGTTGAGGGACTCTCATCACCATTCCCACCAATTCAGCCTCAATGTTAGAGCCAGCCCCAGCCCTTACATTAGGCAAATTTGTCCTTTCTTTGCCCCTCAATCAACTAAATACCATTTCTTTTTCCCATAAATTTTGGTTCACATATAAAAAAAAAATTTACTAATAAGTTGGCTCATTGTGCATGGTATAGTCAGGTTAAGTAGGCTCTCGGGCTGGGGCTCAATATACTCGCCAACTTAATTAGTTGAAGGTATGTACATCGTGATCGTGATTAAACTGCCGAAGTAATCGAATATTTACATGACATACTTCGTTAAACCAAGTTTGAGGGCATATATGTTTATATATATACGTGCACATAAGGATATGATATGTAGGACATATATACATAGGGGCGCATAAGTGCAAAAAAAAAAAAAATATATATATATATATATAGTGGTGTAATTTTCTCCCGTTATTTGAGCCCGTGAGATCCCTAATATAGTGTTGTTAGGGGAAGTTGTATTATTATTAAATAAAGAAATATTCCCGTACGAAGAGTCGGACAAAATTCACAGTTAATTGTTTATTACCAAAGATTCCAAGTCGAACCATTAATTTGTATAATTAATAATAACAATAGGCTTGGGTATTGGGCGTTGACGAACCATATATACATATGTATTTATGTATGTATGTTATGAATTTATATTAATCAAGAATCCCCTCGATATCCATTTACATGTGAGATTCAGTTATCCAATGAAAAGTTTGATTCAATAATAGAAAGATCAATGATCTAAAGTAATTTAGCAAAGGTGAGAATAACAACTGAAAATAAAAAGAAAAAGAATAAATGGTTATGTATATAAATATTAGCCACTCGAATCCATGATTAATTAGTTCTTTAAATATTTATTACTTTTGCTCCAAGTTTGGTATTTATGTCGATTTATCCAAAACTTAGACATAAACATAATAATACATTCCACCACTCCACACGATATTATCAACTACTATGGCACTTTCATATATTGCTCTTCAATATTTATTCGACAAATAAGTGATCCAATCGACCCAAAATTGCTGTTATGTGAGGAATGAATGAAAGTGCTCAATAATGTTAATTTTTCTTTAAATATATATGAAAATTGGAAAATGATTGATGAGATCAAGGTCGAGGTTGAAGGAGGAGCCGCGTTTCAGGAAAAGACAAAGGACGAAGAGCATGATACCGCCTCACAAAATAATGGATGCTGCATAATCATATTACTTTCTGGTCTTACAACTTGCAAATATATATATATATTTTTGATAGGTTAACTTGCAAATATTTAAGTTGATCGTATGATGGTGACTATTATAAACTGAAGGGTTTTGCTAAAATGATAGCAGCAATTTTGGGTCGATTGGAATGTATATAAATGATGACGTATGTAAGGAATGACCCAGTTATTTTGGGTCGATAACAGCAACTATAAACTTATATATTCATATTATGTTATACGTAATATACTTTGTCATTAATATTTACGGGCATACACATGTATATATATATATATATGAGGAACGAACGAGGATAAGACTGATGAGTTCGAAATTGAGGTCAGACAAAAGAGAGACGAAGGCCGACGCCACTAAAGTGGGACCTACCGACCGAGACATCACCAATTTTAGAGGACAGGCCAAGGACAAACTGGCGGACGTTACTACAAAACTTCCACTCTCTATGCATTATGAGCTGCCTTTTTTTTTTTTCCTCCCCCTTTATATGCAAAAGGAAAAGAAAGAAAAATGAATTGGCACAGTTTATCGTTCTGTTCTACACATACACACTCGTATATATATCCGCAAGTCGATATTATCGGGCTTTGTTTGGTTTTAAAATAAAAATTTTACTCAATTCAATTATATTTTTTTCTAAATTCAATATTGTAATCATTATTGTTTTTATCTTTTTTTCTTCATTTAATAACAATTTTCACTCATATTTTTTTTCTAATAATTTTTTAATAATAAATTTCTCATTTACTTTAACATCTATATACACATACATACATATATATATATATATATATATATTCTCACACATCCACATATTTGTCAACACTTACAATCATTACACCAAATCAAATTAAATTGGATCAAGATTCAACTCGAAAACCAAACGTAAGCTAATCTATCTATCAAGTAAAAGTTCCAACACGAGGAAAAATTAAGAATGTGTTTGGTTTTTAAGTTGAATTGAGTTGAGTTTTGATTTTAATTGATTTGTAATAATTGTATTGTTGAATTATGAGAAAAATTGTGAAAAAATAATGAATAGTTGAGAGAAAATAATGATTAAGTAATGATTATATTTTTGAATTGTGAAAAAAGTAATGAATAGTTGAGAGAATTTAATATTAAAAATTGAATTGAATGGTTAAAAAAATTTTAAAAAATGGAAAAAATAATGATTGTGTTGTTGAATTGAAAATAAGTGGAGTTGAGTTAAGTAGAGATGAAATTTTTTTAAAAACCAAACACACCGTAAATGACGCGCTCCCATTGTTGTTACATGAATAAACATAAAAAAGAACATTGTCTTTGTTTGTACCTCGTGCATCTAAAACATTAAAAATAAAATGCATACTCCTTTTGAGTACACCTTCAAGGGACATATAGATCAGATCGGAGGTAAACATCATTGTGTTAACCACCTATGATCGTTTGTCACATTATCATGTTGATTTAACCATACGTTTATGAATTAGAAAGAGAGATTTTGAATTCGATTTTTACCGGAGATAGTCGTCGTCTCCTTTTATTGCTGTAATGTAAATGATCAATCACGCAACAAGAGAAGAGATATTACCCATGAAAAGAAACCGAAGAGATAGGAGAGATGAAAAAAATAATATTAATGATGATGTTCGTCGCCCCAGAAAGCCGACACAGAGCATCTAAAGATACGATGGGAGAGGGAAGGCCGCGCGGGTCATGCGGGAGGGAGAGTGTGCGAGTGTGTGTGTCTCTGAGAGTGGGTGGGGGCTCGTGCGTGCTCAGTGCCCACTGTCCACTGCGTGCAAATGTCAGCGCCTCTCACGCTTCACTCCTCTCTCTCTCTCTCTCTCTCTCTCTCTCTCTAACACAGACCCAACCAGACAGACAGACAGACAACTCCGAGACTACGCCATTGCCAGCCGATGGGGCAATAATCATCATTATTCGGTCAAAGTCAAAACAGTCCCCCCTAAGCTCTCTCCCAAGTTACATTAGCTACTACCTATACAGCTATATTATACCATCAAATTTCGAGTAGATTATCATTGAAAATTCTATCATACATATACCTAAAGTGCATGTACGGTGCATACAAATATTTACTTGAAAATTTCAAGTAAATTACTTATAATTCAAATTAATTATGTAAAATGTAAGTGTTCACTTGAAAAAAAAGAAGAAGAAGTAATTTACTTGGGTGTACCAATCATGTATTTTCAACCCAAATGTATCATGGACCAACTCATCATCATTGTCATACGTAGAGTTGAAAATGCATGTATCCTACATGGTAGCCAAAAATTTATATATATATATATATAATTAATTATATAATTTACTTTCTTTTTATATAATTTAATTGAATCATAGATAACATACTTGAAATTTTTTAAATAATTAAATGCATGTATTTAAGCATATATATCATAGAACTTCCATCAAATATCTTGTGACAACACATGGAAAAGTTGAATGCAATTCAATACTGTAAGTATCTTTATCAGGGATATACGTGGGAGTTCGACTAAGGTGGGGCAAGGTCCTTGAACAGGTTAATATGAAGATTTTTTTCGGATTTTTTTTTTGGGGAGAGAATTAAGTGACAATGTATAAATTTTCTTTAAGACATCGTAACTTTAGGGGAAGTGACTTCCTACTCAGCCTCCCTTGGTTCATCCCTGATCTTCAGTGTATATAGTTAATTTGATTTGCTAGTTTACACAATTGTTCGATATTTTTCTAATATTGAGTGCAGAAATGAGAAGGATTTGTCAGTTTGGAACCATTTGAATCCTTTGAATTGTGTAAGGTCATTTCTGACAAGGAACTTATAAAGCTGCCAGGTTCACTTGTAATTTTTTCCTCGACTAATTTTCGACATGCAATGATGATATTCAATTCAATCTGGGAGACATTCAAAGCTCGTGGAGCAGCACGCACAATGAGAGAACCCTAGCCAATTGCTAGGATACAATGATTAATTATTAATTGGTGAAAAGTATATATTACAACCCCGAACTTTTCACAATATATATCACCAACTGCTATAAACGGCAATCTTCCTTCTTTCTTAATTATCATTTTTTTTTAAGTTTTTCAAACGGATCGGCTCACTAAGAGGTAAAAATGATCTCAATCATTGATAAGACCGTAAAGATAAATTACTCTAGTGATACAAAATGTTTTACCGATAATGAATACGATATATATTCCATAAGCTATAAGGATGGATCCATCTCTCTCTAGCTCTATTCCTCTCCTTGCTCCCTCCGTTCTTTTTTCTCTTTTTTATTTCTAATTTCAAGCGAGTTGAGGGAAGGGGCGCTAGCCGGCGACCTTACTCCGACGAGCTCGGTCGGGAGAATGGGGTTGCTGACGGGGCCGCCCCACCCCCGACTCGAGATCTCTCGAGTTAGATTTGACGAGAATTCTCGACTCTGGCGAGCTCTATCAGGGGTTGGGGTCGCCGGTGGGGGCGCACCACACCCAAACAATATAGAGAGGAAGAGGAAGGAGGAGAGAGATGGCTCGAGCTTCTGCCGATCGATGGTTTATTGAGCGAGCTTCGAATGATCAGTGTTACGAGGAGAAAGATTAAAATAAAAACAAATTTTTTATTTTAATTTCCAAGCCACGTCAGATGTAGTCTGAAATTCATGTGCCACATCATCGGAAGCTAACAGCGTCAAAGGAGGACTAGAGGGATTGTAGTTGATTGCAACAAATTCAAACGTTTTGTATCAAATTGTTACAAAAAAAAAATTATACCAATGTGATACATCGATAAAACATTTTGTACCGCTAGAGTAATTTACCCAGATTGTAATATGAGACCTTAATACAAAGAAGATGTGTCGAATCACTAGCTTGAACCAACATACTTGTTTCTTAATTATACATTTGTTTCGATAAAATTATCCATTTCTGTGGGTAGAAAAACAGGGCTAGAATTATTCATTTGATAATATTCCAAGGAAGATGGCAAGACTCGACGTGTGTGTAGTTCTATGACCAAGTTGCAAAGCAATTTGTGTCCTTTGGGAGAAAAAGATATCAAAATGATAATGAAATCAAACTAAACACATGAGAAAAGAAAATTCTAATTAGGATAGTGTCTTCTGTCTAACGATTGTTTATAAATATGTACTTCAATTATATTTATATATATATATATATTATTTTTTTCCTGGTCATATATGTAGCATGAAGATCTATCAAATTTATCCTCGCATGAAACTAACATTCGAAATGTTACGGGAAAACTAGATAAACTAAAGCACGAAGGTTCTAAGGCGGATTACTAACTTACACAAAGCTAGATCCCGATGAGGCAAGTTTTTTGAAGAAAGACCCGAGACTAATTTGTATAGGTAGTAGCAAGAGACATGGTGCTCCCAAGCAAATGAAAAAGTCCAAGAGTAAACACATGCATCCAATATATATATATATATATATATAACTAATTGCATATATATATATATATATATGTCAACTGAAGCTTTCAATATATAAAACTATTTCAGCAAATGCATGCTAAGCACACCGATCTTCATCTTGTTTGAGTTTGATGATGCATATGGATAACAAACGACAATTGCAATATCGATAAATAATGAAAATCAGAATGCATGCCAATTGCAGTACTGATGAAACTCAATCCAAGTATAAATCATGGAATGCTGTACACGCTGTACCTCACATGAGTGAGGGAGGGAGAGAGAACGAGGAGTGCTAGCCGGAGAGGAAGAAAAAAAAAAGTACGGGGCGGGGACATGACAAAATGGTGAAATACAGAGACGGTAATTCTTATTCAGCATTCAAAATATCTTAGATTCGATTTTTATGGTATGATTACTCGTGCTATTTTATTAGCTATTAAAATTTTTAATAGCTCATTATATAAAATTCATGAATCTCCTTATAATAAAAATAAATAAATTAATTAATTAATAAAGGTGTGGGGACATCGATCATGTATGCATTCCCCTTCTACCGCCCATTTCCCACGCACGATCAGTTCTCCTCCTCCTTCTTCTCCCCCTGTCTTCCCCCCCTAACCCTAACCCTTAACGCACTGACTACGAACCCAACAAAAGCACACACACACCTCAACCAGCAGGCCTATATCCGCACCCCAATAGAGCTTCCTCTCCCAATCCTCAACAAACCCGCAACCTTAAATTTTTTTTTGTCCCTTTCTTTCTGGAACAAAAACACACTGATCTCCCTCATGAACCTCTCAACTCTCTTCTTTATAATAAGCTTAGCTTAGGATTTGGTGGGCTTCACCCAAATTCCCACTGACTCTCTCCTTCCATATCTTCTTTGATCATTTATGGTCATCACATCATGTTAATGAAGCCCTAGAAAAAAGATGCAGAGGAGAAGTACAAAGCGATCATCCATCCAGAGAAGGGAAAGAAAAGACACACACACACACTCCCAATAGTTGTCTTCAATTCTTCCCCCTGCCCTTTTCATTAATTAAATCTCCCATAAGCTTTGCTTTGCTTTGATTTCCACTAATAATAAAGCCTTTCCCTTTTTCTCTCATTTCTCTTCTAACTAATCCTTTCTTCAGTTTTACACCTTCGTTTGCATCCCCTTTTGGTATAAATTTCGCACTGTTTTTTATTGCTTTGGTTTGGATCTTTTTTGTGTTTTGTGGTTTGATGTTTTGGGGAGGACATTGATGATTACATAGAGGCTTTTGCTCTTACATATATAGTTTATATATATATATATATATATATATTATAATGGATCCAGTAACATCTCATGGTCATGGCCACTCTCTCCCACCTCCCTTCCACTCATCAAGAGATTTCCAATTACAATTCCACCAATTCCAGCCCCGGAACCCCGAGGACGAGGCCCTCATGTTGAGCCGCACCCCGAAGCAGGACAGGGACGAGAACAGTAGCAACAGCACTGGAGGCGCTGGGACCGGGAGCGAGGGTAAGGAGCCGAACCAGGCAGGGATGATGGGAGAGTCGTCGGGATCTGGGGAAGTCAGTAGGCGGCCTCGGGGGAGGCCTTCTGGCTCCAAGAACAAGCCCAAGCCCCCCATCATAATCACCAGGGATAGCGCTAACGCCCTACGGACCCACGTCATGGAGGTGGCCGACGGGCAGGACATCGTCGAGAGCATGTCGGCCTTCGCAAGGCGGCGCCAACGGGGCGTTTGCATCTTGAGCGGGACAGGAACTGTCGCCAACATCACCCTCAGGCAGCCCCCCTCAGGCGGGGCAGCAGCCGTTGTAGCTCTCCATGGGCGTTTCGAGATCTTGTCCCTAGCAGGTTCGTTCCTCCCTCCTCCAGCTCCCCCTGAGGCCACTGGGCTAACGGTGTACCTAGCGGGCGGGCAGGGCCAGGTGGTGGGCGGAAGCGTAGTTGGGGCACTCATGGCATCGGGTCCGGTGGTGATCATGGCAGCTTCATTCAGTAACGCAGCCTACGAGAGGCTTCCTCTCGAGGAGGAGGAGGAGAGCGCAATGCCGATGCAAGGAGGGGGTGGCCATCTTGGATCTCCTCCTTCGGCCCCAGACACACAACAGCAGCTCGTAGGGGATCCGAACTCTCTTCTCTACCACGGTTTGCCGCAGAACCTTCTCAACCAGCTTCCATCGTCAGAAGGAGGCTACTGGCCTTCCACCCGCCCTCCATTTTGAGATCAAGAAGCATTTAATTCGACAGGTTATGTGCATTTCTCCATCTTCATCTCGAGTTTACCATTTCGTTACAATCGTAAATTGCTTCACTCATCCCACGAGACGTATCGTTTGGTCGTGATATCGATCATTCCTTGATTTCTTTATTAGCTAGTGATCCATTTGGGGTTGTTTAGGCACTAAATTGGAGATTTTCTTGAGGATAATTAATTACTTGGCATTATTTGTTTCGGCAATTTGATATCGACTGGGGACAAGGTTTACTACTTGCTAGCTAGGTTTTTTAGCTTTTGTTCTTGCTGAGAATCGAGAAAAAGTGTGTAAATATACACGCTCATGATCAATCATATGGTCAGAACTAATCTCTTTCATACAATCATGAGGTCCTTATGATCATTGCTAAATGTGTGATATTATTTTCATAGCTGCTGATGATGGTGGGGAATTTAGCTAAGTCAACAATTGTGAATTTCAATGAAGACAAGACATATATATTAACATAGGTTAGTTTAGATGATTCGACATCTGCTCCTTTTTTAGTGAGGATTCGAGTTTCGAATCTTATAAATGGAGAAAATTCACAATTGAGAGAGTTTACTTCTTAGTGGGTCAACCTGGCATAAATTTGAATTAATTTGGGTACCAAGATAACGCGTAGGTATCCCAAACAAAAGAAATATACAAAGTGCTAAATATTTTCTCCGTTCCTTAAAAGCAAATGTTCATATATATATATCATCAGACAGCAATAAGACGTTAGTAATAAGAATCCCATCGTCAATATATGTGAATCTAGGTTACCTATGCCCGATCTCCGAATTCCATGGTAGGCAGTACACACATATGTGTGTGTAGGTACATATTTTAAGCATCTATAGCTAGCCTTGATCGTACATCATATCAACTTCCAAACACGTTTAGCCAAGCAAAAGCGCGATCAGCTCCTATTACATATCGAAATATATACAAAGAAAACAAAGTTTCCATCGTCCATCTTCACATTAGATATCTAGCTAGAGAGTAATATGGATTACTCTTAGTAGTATAAGAACTATAGTTTCTATACATGACTGCTTAGATTCTATTCTTGTCCAAGACCTTAAGCTTAGTAAGGGCAAGAACAATAGAATTAAAAAGATATATAGATGAGAGGAAATTAGTTGAAATGTGATCATTTCTACCTTAATCCCAATTGTGCGACTGTACATTCCTAATTATTATGTGGTCGGTGTGAGAAGGAATCGCATACATCAACTATAGGAAACGTGATAGTATAACAGGTCAGTAAAGAGAAAAAATTAATCCTCATGTAATAATGTGAATAGTGATGATTATAGATTATGACATATTATTTATGAATCTGAAGACACGGAATAAATTACACAGCTACTAATCCATTGTTTTTTCGTTGGGTATTTCGATTAATACGATGAAGATGAGAGGAAGGGGTCAAAGGGGCAAAGTTTCATTGAATGGAGTGACGGTTTCTATTGGAGAGTGTGTGTGAGCTGGGGAACCAAAACTAGTCAATAGTTACGAGGAGAGGGAGCAAACGCCATTAAAGTGGTATGGGCTTTCTTTTTTCTAGGTGTTTTTTTCTCTTTGGCTTCTTTTTTTTTTTCGATTATAAGAGAAACAATAGGTCTGTCTAATATAAGAAAAATAGCAACATTTAACTAGTAAGGGCATAAATAGTATTATAATAATAATTAAAATTGAAATAACTTTTAATTATCAAGTAATAGTCTATCACTATATTACATTTTTTTTTCTATATATATATATATATATATATATATTTCTTTGAATTTCCCTTTATACCTTATTTATTAGGCATTCTCGACCGTGTGGTTTGGCTATACATACAAACAACTGTTTTTTTCCCCTTCGTTTTCCCCCTTGGGTTATTTTGGGTAGACGCTATTAATATGGGTACTAGCCAAGTTTAGGGCAAGTTTAGGGCCACGCATGCACGTGCACTTCATCTGAATGAAGCACCTTTACGAGGCAAACTACAGAACACGACTCCCCCCCGGAAAACCTTCGACCGACCCCGACAAAATTCTGTCAAACAAGTTGATCCAATTTATCATCACTGTATCGACATTAATATGCGTGCAAACGTTGCGCTAATTACTCGTTGAGTTGCTGCCATAAGTTCGGTTTGCGCCGTATATTGAGAACGGGGGAATGGGAAGGGGGATGATGAGTTCTCTGCTGCATAACTAATTTGAACTATCTCGAAAATTATTTTCTACATACACCAATACCACAGCTATTCCTTCCTATTCGCTTCACAGTAATATACACATTCCCAAAATTTTAATCGGGAACGGGAACAACGCAAAATGACATTCAAACAGCTTAAAAACATAATCATGCCCTAGCTAATTACACGTAATGCTGATCCTACATAATAAACCAACTTTGCAGGACCAAATCTGCAGCTCAATTCAAAGCAAGTCATTTGCATGTGGAGGAAGAGCAGTCCTTGTGACCCGACTTAGTTGGAGCTAGGAAAGCAGATGCCCCATAACTCATCAAACTGCGTTTCATCTCTGCATGCATGCTTCCATTAGTTGTTTACCATTCAGTATTCGATCCTCAGACGCCTCAGTTCAGCTTGGAAGGTAGGGCTGGAGCTTATGGTTTGGCAGGCAAGGGTCCTTATGTCTTGTCGGGAACAGTCCCGTGAGATTCGAACCAGTTCCCACAGGGCACCTCCACCAATCATGTCTCTAGCGTTCGCTTCTGAAAGCATATCAAATTTGTAATCCATTAGCATAGCCTAATTATATAAGTTTTGGAATAAAAATGAAAGCTGAAGAAATCACCATGTTGTGCAAGGTGGCAGAGAGCAAGCTCGATATGGCGCCTAATTGGGGTGGCCTCGTTATTCGCGTTCTGCACAATCCACGAGAGAGCACCATCTTCAATTAAAAGAGATCTTCCCTTTTTCATCCCTGTCATCATCATCATTGTCATTAGAGAAATTATAATTACACAAATTGCGTGATGTATTAAGTAGAGTCGATCGTGATGGTGTATTTTTAGTGAAGTCTCCATCGCAAGCATGCATCATTTTCACCTTGAACAGATGCTTTTGACTCGCACTTAGCAAAATTTGCTATCCCACGAGCAACTTGAGCAAGGACATCAGGATGTCCACACCGAACCATTCCTACCAATGCCTTGATACCGCCTTCACCTCTAAGTTTTGTCTGCAACTTATCTGGGCAACGGAATATATTTATGGTTAGTTCAAACTGCACGCGACAGTTTTTTTCTGTAAAAAGGAAGTTAAAGCTTTTTCACCATTGCCACAGAGGTTCGCAATGGCTCCAGCAATCATTCTTAGAGTTTGAGGATCCTTGGCATTTGCCGCCGTCATTGATAATAGTCGGATTCCCCCTTGAACCATTATAAGCTCCTGATTGGTTTCTGAGAGAGGAAAAATGGTAATATATCAAGGAAAAAAATGAAAAGAGGGGGAAATCCAAGACTTCTGGCAAATGGTACAAGATGCTTTACCGTTCATCGCAAGATTAGCGATTGCACCAGCTGCAACTCTGTGGACGGTCTCATCATCCGAGCTTCTAAGTAGTATTAGAAGGGACTTAAGTCCACCAGCTTCCACAATCTTCTGTTGATTAGCCTCTGTACACCACATGGGAGAGTGTCCTAGTACTAATGACTCATCTATCTTGATATAAGAAATAGCTTCTTTTATGAATGTACCGATCTAGTGAACATGAAAGATTCTTCTGACGAAAAAACAAAAATCATGAAAGATTCGACAAAATCATAAAGCAGGAAATCACTTAGAATGTAACAACACGGATATTCTCCCAACTAGACCAACATTACCTAACTACAAATCAGAAACTCCTTCACATCGCAGAAGTTCCCCCATGTACATGTAAAAGATGCAGCACACCTTTTTGTTTGTAGTTTTTATTTAATTTAACCAAGATGCAGCACATTCATTTTCACTGGAAAGCACAAATTCAGTTAAAGCACCATTTGGAGGTTCTTTTACAAAGTAGTGCTAAAATGAAAAATCAGGTTCCACAGAATCAGGCGAGAACAAAGGTAACTGATGATTCGTAAAATGAGAAGCGCATCAGGAGCCATTCAAATGAGAAATACTAAAGTAATGAAAATATTTAGTAAACACAAATTGAACATGTGCTGGATCTGCAAGTAGTTTAATAGGAGTAAAAGAAGCACCTTCAGCGGCCAAATTAGCCACCACTTTCACTGCATGAATTCTGATATCGGCATCTTCTGCTTCTAGCAATGACAAGATCTTATGCAGCCCCACTACAAGAATCTCCGAACAAATTAAGAAATAAAGCCAAATTAGTTGGATAAACTGAATGTGCAATATTATAAAATAAAGTGGCAGTTTATTGGTTAATCAGGCACGGGTTATTTACCCTGTTCGAACAGTTTGGCCATTGAAGCCTTCTCCCCATTTCCTGGGTCGTTGACCTGTTGATTCTTTGCCTGTGATATGAGGGACTCCAAGCCACTAGGACCATTGACTCCTCCACCTCTATCAAGATTCCTTCTCGTCTGCAGGGGTACATTTACGTATGCTCAACAAACATTAGGTCCAACATTAAGTACAAACAAATGCATTTCATTACGAGTACCAATTGTGGCCTATTTTTCTTGGATAAGTTACTATGCCATACTTGATTTCCTGAAATTCAGGTTTATTTTCCGTGACTATAAGTATATGTATAAAAAAATTTCAGTCTCCATAGTCCAAACAGTTGCTTATCCAGGAAAGAGGAAATGGTCGTGAGGGCAGGTAAACTTTTGCAGAAGGGGACAAAACAACGCCACCAAATTGTCCCTAATGCCAACCATCTAATCATACTAACCCATAAGTGAACATAACAGGTTTAGAGTAAATATACCTCGTCAGCATCAAAACTTAATTGCAATAATTGACTTTGCAGTGCTGCTAGATCTCCTTCAATTTTCTCTTTCTGCCTTGATTCATCTTCCAGCATCTTCTGAAGCTTTAAAATCTCACTGTTTGCTGATGCCTGATAACAAAAATCAGTACAAAGGTCAAGTCATCCTTTCAAAAATCAAGCTTGAGAGCAAAACGAAAGTACTTCAGATTCACAAACACACCTCCAATAATTTTGATTGGGATAATTGACTTTTAAGGTTGTTGATTTCCTCTTCTGCTGCCTTTTTGAGAGAAGCCTCTCTTCCCAGCAATTTTTTCAGATTAGCAACTTCCTCGAGAGCAGATGCCAAAGCAGCCTGTGTAACATGAGAAAGGTGACAGAATTAGTCAAGCTTGCTTAAGTTCGACTATTAGCAATCGACTTATCAAAAAAAAAAAATCCAACACCATTGCCTGAGCCCAGAAAAAGGAAAAAGACAATATTAGACTGATCAATAAAGAATATGCGGATGCATTCCCAGGACTCGGAATTAAAATGCAAGAGGAAATTACGGAAAAGCATTTAAATGGGCATCATTTCCTTTTCTATGTTCAACAAGGCCAAAAAAGAAAAACCAAAAAGAAAAGACAAATGAAAAGTCATAAGTATTGTCACCGGTTCTCTCGAATTTATATGAGAAGATGTGTCATTGGCAGCAGTGTTAATCTTTCCATTGCTAAGCTTTTGTTGGTTCGTGACCAGTTGCTCCTCAAGCTTTTTTATTGATTCCATGTAGTCTTTCTGATACTTCAATCTTTCTGCCTGTGGAGGAAAGCATCCAAGTTTTGTGAGGCTATCAAATCCAACTAACCAGTAAGCACATAAAAAATTCATCCATCAAAACCGACAAGAATACCTCCAGTGCATCTTCATACTTGGTTTCAACCTCAGAAATTCGCTTCTGTGCTTCCACACTGATTCTCTCAATTTCATCTTTAAAAGCTTTCTGCTGTCTCTCATTTTCTGCAATGAGCTTATCGAGCTGAATTTCTAGCCTCCTGGACAAACTTTTGTAATCAAATTCCTCCTTCAGTTTCAACATATTCTCCACCTTCATGGCCTATAGGAAACAAAGCTTCAGCATCATCCAAGTACTCATATAACAACTGACTTCTTAAATAAATCATGATTGCACTCCTAGAAAAGTGATCCATTAAAATGAACTATCATCATCTAAAAGCTTTTCAGGCAAGTGCAAAGATCAGGGAAAGAAACTAAGAAGCAGGTGAAAGATTTCAAGTTGCAACTATAAAATCATGATAACAACTCCAGTACCACTAGTACCCACCCTTTGTCCAAACATGATCGTGCTTGCAGTCTCTCCTCGGTGACGAGGGGATGGGCCGATAGTAATAAGCAATGATGTTCTTGCAGTGCCTGTTAAAAGTTGAAACAGTCTGTCTGTAACATGACCATTGCATTCATAAAAGATGTTCTAACAACATAGCTATTGTAAATTCTTTTCGAAAATTATGTACCATGACAACTGTTATCTAAAAGAGTTTTTGTAACACCTAATTACTGCTTATCTGAGGAACAATGGCAAACAGCAAAGACATATTTTCCTGCATTCTAATGCTTGATCAAAGAAATTTACAAGTGGTAGCAGATTGTGACTCATACAATGAAATAAAGGGATATTGAATGCATTTTACCTCCAAAGGAATCCCGAAGCAATCTTGTCAGTTTTGAATCACGAACTGGAACGTGTGAATTATTCTCGGCCAGAGCATTTATGCACTTGCCCAATGCACTCAATGAAAGGTTGATAGATTTGGCTTCCTCAAGTGTGTGTCCCTCACTTCCTGCCTCGCATAAAGTAGAAAGACTAGTACTAATATCTAAATATAAGTTGTTATTGCACGTGTAAAAACCACATTAGTTTTTACCCAATCCAATTTCTGAACAATAGAAGATGCTTATCACATGAGTGTGAGAACATAACATAGTGAATACTCTAACAGCTAATGATTCATGACAAGGAATTTTGGATGCAAAAACATACCTGACTTGTCTATTCGCTCTGAACCTGCAAGATCCACCACCACAAGCTTCCCTTTCCGAACAATTGGAGGTTTTAGAGCTTTAGAAACATGAGAGTTGCTGCCATTTACACTTGAAAGAACTGAATCCTTGATAGATCGTCTTACATGTGCCTGCATCATAACAGGTGCATCCTCAGTGCTAATCAACTTTTGCAAACTGCAATATAAATGTCAAGGAACTTCGAATCAAATTCAAAAGCCCAAAAATCAAATTAGGAATCCATTCACTCACCATTAAAATTGCATGGCTACGAGAAGATTCAGTATTCAACTTTGTATTTGCAGCAAAACGATGGGCTTCCCCTAACCTTAGAAGTTCCAGAAAACTCTGCTGGTCCCTTATTTCAACGGAGATTGCTCCCAGTACTGAAACATCTCCAGTTTTGGGGTCTTCCACTATAGAGATATTATTATTAGAAGGATCTAGAAGGTCCTGTAAGGTCTCCATATAGAGCTGCACAAATATGTTAAATTGAACTACATCAATCATTCGTACTCGAATTACTAATCTGGATTTCAATGGTTTCACCTGAAAATATTGGCTTTTTAACATTCAAATCAAATGTGCTTGTAAAAGAGATTGTAAGTGTAACGGTCTTTTAAAGAGACAAATGGACTTTACATTTGTCCTCCAAACATGAAAATCAATACAAGGAGCATTTTCTCGTTTATATACCCAAACAAATGGAAATATAAATTTTTTGATGTTTTAAACTCTATCTCAGTTTCTAATATTAGAAGGAAAAGGGGGTCCAAAAAAAAAACAAATGTAACTTCCATCAGTACAATTTGGACTAGCTGGTGATAAAAATGAAGATACATTTTATGCAAAAAATCAAGGCCTGAAACAAAAGAAAATCACCTGAAGATAGGAGACACATATAGAGTCAGACTCAGGTGAGACATCAGCTAATATATCCTCCATAGCACGCACCATAATCCCTCGAGCTGCTGTGTCCTCCTCTCCTAGGTTTCCAAGAGTGTAGGTTTTACCTGTACCAGTCTGCCCATATGCCATAACAGTTCCATTGTAACCCTCCAGAACACTCTGCCAAAGAGAATTATGAACAAAAGATCATATATAAACAGACATGTCAAAAAGAGACATGCTTCTATATAATGTTATCTGATGGCATATAAAATAAGAGGCAAATTGTTTTTGTGTAGTTTTGAAAATCAAGGTGTCTACCAACTCGGATGGCAGTGAAAGGAGTTAAGCTGGTCAAATCTTTATATATTTGGAACAAATTTAAAACAAAGAAGGCACGCCAGCACACCACTAGATTGCTCATCGCCAAGTAAAAACCTTATCGCCATTGCTTCTTGTTCCCAACTTCATACCTCAATGACGGGCTTTGCCACAACTTCATATACACGCTTTTGGGAAGCAGAATCAGTGAAGACTTCATCAAACTCATAGGTATCTGTGTCCCAGTTATTCTTCCGAAGTTTCAACCGTTTTAACTGAAATACAATATAATCTTCAAATTAGAGTACAAGAAAACATCAGAAAAATTATTCGACATTTAATTGCTCATGTAAAACTTGGATAGTTAATTGCGTGCAGGTACCTCAGGCTGTAACTCCACACAATCTCCAAAATCAGCATCTTCCACCAGTTCCTCAGCATTACGAGGTCGTAATCTCACAGCTACTCGAACTCTTCCAGGAACTGCAGTCAAACATACCAATTTCTAGTTTCTTAAAAATCTAAGTTGAAGTATCAAATAAGTCAAACCAATCGTGTGCAAGATCATTACATCATGGCCCTTAATTTGCAAAAGCTTTGCACAATCAACCTTTCCTTTGCAGCCCCGAATAGGAAGAAATGCTAAGGGAAATAAAAGGAAATTAATCCTATCTAATCTAAACTAATAAAAAGAATTCTCCAATTTGGAGTTGCCGCATTTTATCCTAAGAAGCAACTAATTTGGAGAAACATATTCATAAATAACCTGCTATCTACTGTCCCAATTGGAGGAAATTCTTAAATGAGAAAACAAACTAATCATATCCGGTATAAACTAACAGAAAAGAATTTTTCATGCAGAGCAGCCACTTTTTACGTAAGACACAACTTTAGCTTATACATCAAACTTAAAGTTTCAAAAAGCAAATCGCCCCATCTACCCCACGGCAATTAAACAACCCATATTCACAGAGAAAAGGAAAAAGAATTTCTAGATTAAACAAAATTCCAAAAGGGAATTCCTCTTGTAAACTTAAAGATCGCAAATAAAAATCCGTAAGCCCTCATTCAGACGTACGAAGTCCATGTTTGATGACACAATTTCTTTTGTTATAGATCAATGGAAATGGCGCATGGAGACCGGATATGACTCCAGTACATTCACAATTAATCCTAGCACAAAGATTTCCCGAGAAAGGCATTAAATTTAATTTCTCAATAATGAAGATGTAAAAGTGAGTGCAGTGGAAGCCATGGGTGGGTGATTGATGCAACTATAGAACTTGACTTGCAAAACAAGCCTTTCGATGTCGAGCTTAGGACGTAAGAAAGACTTAATAGTTAGCAAACACCCAGGAACTCGGAGCCTAAGCATTGAAAACTCCACGGCAAGCTTAAGCTTCTCACAAGCATTCCCGGTTTCTTTTTACCTAAATAAATTTCTTTTCAAGGGAAAAATGAGCCAAAAAAACCGATACGATGAGATTTGCAGGACGCTCGACGCAGTCATAGGGACACCAATTAAGGGGGGAAAGAACAGTTTTCAAGCTATGTTTGTACGGCAGAGAATAGAAGTTTTCAAGCCGCGAGACATAGAAAAACTGACTATATAGCTTCCGACCTCTACCAACATCTTCATCGCTTTCGCAAGTGTAGCGGGAGAAGCTGAAGGGAACAAATCAGAGCTCGGAGTGAGCTTCGAAGTAGAACCATGACCAAAATCAAGCAAACTCTAAAGTCAACAGCCCGCATAAGAAATCAGAGTCAGGTACTACTCGCCTCCACCGTCGTCCTTTGCAGCTCCGGCAGACCCGCCACCAAGCGAGGCAGGGCTGCTCTTCCTAATGCCGGAGGGCTTGGACTTGAGAGAGGATTTGGGGTTGTGATTCACGGAGAGGGGCCTGCCGCTGCTGTCGACTACCCTGGGCGAGCTCCGGGGAGCTCCATTCCTGTAATTGCTCCCGAAGGCAGTGGCCATGGGTGAACTCGAGGGCGGCCGGCTGTTACTGCATTGAGCAGAGGAGGGGAAGAAGGACGCGCGCGGGAGAAACCGTCCGTCTGGCTGCCGAGGAAGAAGAGAAAAATGGAGTTCGAATTTTCTCGGAAGAGTTTGAAGAGACAAAGTATAAGGGAAGGAATTAGACTAGCGTTGAAAATTGTAGGAGAAAAAGAAAAGGCCTTTTTACTCTTTTTACTTTTCCTTTAAAAATTTCTTTAAAAATCTAATAAAAGGATAAAATGCAGTGCGCTAGCAACTATCACATCTCACGCTCAATTTTCGTTTTTAGCGGCTTCCTCGTAAATTTTTATTTGAATTTTTATTTTTTTATATTAGAATCATCGACACATTATAAATGAAATAATATATATTCAAAATGCACATATATAAACATGTGTATCTATCTATATATATATATATATTACTGGGAAGTGTATTGGCATGGTAGAAAGATAGTTCGTATAGAAATATAGCTATAATGAGAAGTTCACTGATGAATATTGAACTCAGAGATCGCAATTTTAGATTAGGAGGTACGATATGACACCGGTGGTAAAAATAAATTTTTATAGTAAAAAGTGAAAACATTTATGTTATTTATTTATTATTTTTTTGAGAAAATTGGGCGGAGATTTGAAGTTTGGAGGTACGGAGTGGGGTCTAACCGTCCGTGAGGGAGGGAAGGTGAATTGGATGAACGGGGGGTCGTGTGACGGAATGGTGGGCCCCGCCTTTTAACTCTTTACAATAAAGTTAAATTTGATATAATTGATTTAGTTTGATTTGAGAAGATAAAGATAAAAGTGATTGAAAATAATAATAATTGTATTGTTGAATTGAGAAAAAATATTGAATAGCCGAGAAAATTTAATGATTGTGTTGTTGAATTGAGAAAAAAAAATGTTGAATAGTTGAGATAATTTAATATAAAAAATTTATTATTTATAATAATATATAAGAAAAAATATGAGAGGATTTGAAGAAAAAGATAGAAAAGTAATATTGAATTGGGAAAAATTAAAATTAAGTTAAGTTCGATTTAATAAACAAATAAAGTAATAATTTGTTACTTATTTGCTTTGTTTGTTTATTTATACGCATTTCCCTTTTATGCTAGAAAAATTACAACTTCGATTCGATGAATTGTACAATTTGATTTAGACACGCTCCATTGCATTTGTTTTCAAAGTTTGAGAAATTAAGCCCACATTTAAGTTGAAATCTGATAATCATTTCATTATTTTAGGTTTATGTATCTCTCTTGTAACTGTAAGGAAAAATTTATTTAATCATTAAAGATCTATATTTTAAGTTGCATAAAGATGTTATTCTTGTAATAGTCACGTATAATTATGTAAAGGCAAAGAAAATTTACAAAGATGGATAACAATCATAAAGATTCTTTTCACTTGAAAAGATAGTTGATCCTTTTTCTCGTGTGAGAATTGATTTTGTACCTTCAATACGTGAAAGAAATGCTAGGCTTCAATAACGGATGATTGTTCATGGAAGACTAAACGTGACCAAGGTAGGGTCATGTGAAGAGTATGAAACAGTTTACTACGATGCCTACTAGCTATATATATGCATTGAAGATGATTCACATGTCCCTCATGGCTCATGCAACTTCAAATACGAAACGGCTTTGGTTTTTCGTTTTCTTTTTAACAGGTATTTAGCATTACAACCAGCTCAACGGCTATAACGACTATTGACAATGCAGCATATGCTCGAACTACTTGGTATCCGAGTGCTTGCCATAGCTAAGTAAAAGTTCTCATGAAACTGTTCTCATCTGCAACTGCAAATCCTTTTGGATCTGCACATATTTTGCAGCAGCACCTGGAAATAAATGCAAGACAGGACACATGGATAAAGCTAGCTAGAGAAGGGAGGAGGGAGTTTTTTTGAGTGCATATGAATTAAAGTTACTCGTTAAAAAGAGCAAAAAAGGATTTAATATATTTAAAATTTGAAGAAGAGCCAAAAAGAGTGACATTTTACCCTCCATCAACATTTGAAATTGTAAAGTCATGATACATATAAAATATCTATTTAATTTGCCCACCTTTGGGTACGTGTATCTTAAAGGGGCAATGGCATCAAAAAGGACACTTGAGAATTGCAATCATGCTCGCACATTAAGGGGAAAAGAAACAAATTCTAATCGTAATCAATAATATCTCTTTAGTGTGACCCAACAAATCGATGAAAGTTGAGGACATGAAATTAAAGGGGAAATGAGATGTGAAAAAGGCTGTATAGTTTGATAGCCCAAATTAATATGTGCCCCCCGAATACTGTAGCGGTCAAGGCTCCAATTTATGGTACAACTCCCCTCTCCATCTATATACAATTATAGTCCCCTCCCCAGAGAAAAAGGTTCCGTGTAATGTGGCGTATATATCTCGAACTTGCGTTGGGCCTTCTTCATGACTCTATGGGGCCTAGTACAACAAGGACAACCCTATATTTTATGTGTACTAGTAATAACAACGTATCAGCAGTTGTTTATGTAATTCCTTTCTATACATTCGGTAGCTGATGAGTCAAGCACGGGTACTGGAATTATATATACTTGGAAAGAGATATGCAATAATCACTTTTTTCTTAATCCAAAATTCAGTTAAGTTTCGAAAGTACCCGCCCATGACAATTTACACTAGATTGGAAAATGATGTATGTAGGAAGGACCCAGCTATGTAGACATCATTCCAAGTGGAACAAGGCATCGATCATCATATCATGTCATATTGCGTGAATGAATTGAAAGATCAATTGATCTTGCTTACTAGCCCAGTCAATTGATTGCCAAATGTTATTGGTGGGTCAAACATATGTGCAGATTGGTCGATATTGCTCCATTTGTAATTGTACATTCATTTTGCGTCCATTGGACTCGTCAATTGAAGGAGGGAGAGAGAGAGAGAGAGAGGAGCAAATCAGAATGTAGAGTTGAGTTGAGTTTTAGTTTTAATTAATTTGTAATGATTATGTTTTTGAATTACGAAAAAAATTGTGAAAAAATAATGAATAGTTGAGATAAAGTAATGATTGTGTTGTTGAATTGTGAAAAAAGTGATGAATAGTTGAAGGAATTTAGTATTAAAAATTGAATTGAATGATTAAACAAATTTTAAAAAATAAAAAATTAATAATTATATTGTTAAATTAAAAATAAATGAAATTGGATTGAATTAAAAAAAAAAATTTAAATCCAAAACACACCCCCGGTCAATGTTCCTCGTCATTTGTAAAGTTCCCACCTACTTGCAGTTGACAGCAATGCGTGTGTGTTTGTGATGAGATTGAAAGGCAAAGGGAATTGATGACATTAACACATGAACTTGCGGTGCTTTGCTTTTCTCTGATCAGTGGTTGGCAAGTCAATAGTCATATTGAATGGATTCACTCAACTATCTCTCTTGAATTAAATCTTAACTACACATTTATATAGTCGATATAGACATGTATGACAAGCATTTAATTTCATCCAATTCTTTAGATTCCGACCCGAACATCTCAACCCGATATCGAGATCCTATTTGGTCCAAACAGGCCATCTACTTCAGATCTAGCGCTAGCTAATGCACTAATTAATGCATTACCTTTCACGGCCTCTCAATCAACATGACTCAAATTTAGTACAATGGAGAAAAGTAGTAAATCTTTCTTTTGATTGCATGAGCTAACCTATATTTGATATTAATGAAACAAGAGCGTTGCATTATTAAAGAGTGAGAACGAGGTGCATATAGTTTATATCTGGTTGTTTCCATGTGTGCATGGAAGAAGTTCTAACAATTTGTCGACTAGGATATATGTAACGCGAGAGGACAAGCACGTGATATGAAAGAATTATCTACCATGTTATTGGTTCATGCATATATGCAGCAAATACCTATCACTTAGCAAATTCGATCGGTATCAAAAAATAATCGGGACGACGTTATCGCAGTTTCATATCCTAATTGATTTAAGCATATTGATCACGCTCAACTCTCATGAAACTCTTTACCTTTTACTGCTAGCTGGCTGATGACGTCCGTGGCTAGGGAAAGGGTTTTGGAATGAAAAGGAGCCATGCCTTTATATCGAAGGATCCACCACCTCGCAGGCCTTAAGGATCCTCTTTTTTGCTTTTGCCCTTCGACTCTGACCCATCGAACAAAAGCTTGCAATTCTCGACTTTGAGAGAATAGGTGGACCTTAATAGATACACACAACAAAGATTCT
Organism: Punica granatum; assembly: GCF_007655135.1. Taxonomy (NCBI): domain Eukaryota; kingdom Viridiplantae; phylum Streptophyta; class Magnoliopsida; order Myrtales; family Lythraceae; genus Punica; species Punica granatum. The sequence goes on from NC_045130.1 coordinate 2,176,033, forward strand.
TCTTTGCACCTTCCACATAATGATCATATGCAATGGGATTCAATAATTAATGCATGCTAGCTTGAGAAGCACTTCATGAACTAGAAAGAGTTCGAGAAGCATGCGAGGCGATGTATTAAATCGACGTGCATTTTATTTCGGTTTGGTTCTAAACGTGCATGGACTACGCTGGGCCCAAAGGGAAATGAAAACGTGCGTGTAATTCTAGTGATACATCGTGTCTAATTTGCTAAAGTTCAGGTTTTTTTTAGTACTATCTGATTCATCATTAACATTATTATGGATATGTCAACAATATAGGATATTAATCAACTGACTTATACATATAGATATCAGTACTTTTCCAGATCTGTCAATTTAGGACTTTTGTTTACTTTGAGGTCCCAAACTTCGGCTGGCACATGCAAAGGTTCAGTGCCCCCAGCATTTTCCATGCCCTTCAGCCTTGGAGCCCCATAAGAAGAAAGCTAGGCAGGTACCAATCACACTAGATGTGACAACACTTCGCTCCGATTTTCATCGTACGTATTACCATCATATTGCAATATGTGACAACTATAATCATTTGTGATAATCCGATCGTGAGCGTGTTAGTTTTTATTTTAAACCGGTGAGTCATTTTTGTGAAAATACAGAACATGCAGTTGCTAAGAGGTGTAAAGGTGCGGAGACTTTGAATATGAGCTCAAATAAAACGTGAGATATTTTGGGACGAAGGTCATTCCCGATGATTCTGAACAGAGGTTGTATTCGATGAAGGAAAGGAATTCGAGTACTTAACTGAATACAGTTAGTGGAATGAAGGGACCACACTAGAATTTACTACAAATGGAGGACTAGGGAATCAACTTCTGAAATTCAATTTGCAAGGATGAAGTAGGGACAGAATGGGCCCAGTGGGCTGGTAGCTTTTGGACTTTGAACCTGGGCCCACGAAGGCTACTTTTGGGCTGACTTTCACAAACCGAATTATGTCTGGAACCCCACGGACTTTCAATTGAATTTAGGGCTATATATACATATATGTATATATACATCCATTTGAATTTGGATCCATTAGAAGAGCTGGGAAATGAAATTGTAACCTAATAATGCACATACGCACGTTAAAGCCTGGAGTTTCATTTCTCTCCAATGGTTGAATCTCCTTAACAATATCAGTAAAGCTTGTATATTTTTTATATTATTACTTACATATTTCTCTTAGTACTTGAAAATTTTTAAAGATGGAGCTGGCCTTTGGACTCTATGGTAAGTTCAATTGCAAAAAATTTTCGTTGCAGTTGTGCCGTGAAATTGCCCAAGTAAAGAACTTATATGTCTGTAAGTTGTAAGCCTTTGGTTAATACCAGAAGAACTTCAAATTAATGACTAAGGATTCTACGGTGAAGTAAACAATATGTGAGCCAACTGCTTATAATTTAATTCATATAGCATTTGTGCCAAAAAAAACAAAAAAAGGAATTGAAAATATCGAAGTGAAGAACTTCCCGAAAGATGTCTTTCTGCTCTTACCCTCAAGCGTCCTACTGTTGTCCTCTCTTATAATTTTGGCTTCTCCCTTATTTTTTGTATTTGCAGGCGAAGTCTGTATACACATAGTTTTAGTATATACATATAGAAGGGGATGAAACTGTTATCGAATTGTGAAGAACTTATTAGTAATTCTCTCTCAGCCTTTATCTTTGCTCCGCTTTGATAGAGCTCCAAATGTGTAAGTGGATATGGGTCCGGACCCGTATAAGCCAAATGGAAATTCAATAGTCATATTAGGTGTCTCTTAATGATTTTCTTTCCGGCCAATGCTATGCTATAAAATTATTAGAGAATTAAAGAACTTACTTGATTGCTCAAACCTGAGTCGCGTGTTCTCTTTATCTCTTCAGCTTTTGGATTTTGTATTTGCTGGTGACAATAATATCAACATCTCCCCCGGTTCCTTTTGCTTTCGGAGGGATGGGAACAGGCAGCTAAGTGAAGAGGAGGAGTGACAATAATATCAACATCTCCCCCGGTTCCTTTTGCTTTCAGAGGGATGGGAACAGGCAGCTAAGTGAAGAGGAGGAGTGGTAAAAAAATGAGAACTTTCTTTAATTTAGTATCTCCTGGAGGAGCAAGACATGCCGGAGAACATTACTGTTCAAATGAAAGAGCCGGAACAAGGGACCACTGAGCAGCATATCATTCGCGACCAGGAAGCTTAAAGGACTTGGAAACGGAAAGATCGTATGACTCGCATTCTATTGGTGGGTAGCATGAGAAATGATATTATGCTGCGTTTTGAGGAAGTATCGCTCGGCAATGACAGTTTGGGATGCTGTTAAAGTCCAATATGGTGGAGCCTCCACTACGAGATTGCACCAACTCACTTTAAAGTTTGACGCCTATAAGAAGCGCCATGATCACACAATGGAGCAGCATCTAATGGTTATGTCGAACATGATAGATGAGCAACAAGTGTTGGCAGTTATTCGCTCTTTACCCAATTCGTGGGTGCATATGCGAGTAAACCTCGCGCACAATGATAATATTCATAAGAATGGAGTCTAGTGACCAAAAGGCAGCCGGCATCGAGCGCGAGCGAAAGAATGGAGAACCCGAGCATTATAATAAGAATGTCGAGCAGGCTTCAAAGAAGGCTAACCCAAAGCGCAAAACTGGAAAGTGCATAGGAAACAAAGACAAGGCAAACATGAGATGTTTCAATTGTGGACAGTCGGGTCACTTCGTGAGAGAATGCTTTCAGAACAAAATTATGTAAGGAGCTATCTAATTCCTCAAATACTTTTTGTCAGTACTTTTGCCACCGCTGCACCAATGTCCCCCTCCCTCGTGGGAGATTTTAAACAGCGGTGGTTCCGATCCTAGCCATCGTGGTCGTTGGAGGCCCTCACTGCCTCCTCCCTCTTGTGCGATCGCATCTTCGATTTGACCTCCTTAAAATTTATAAAAAAAAAAACTATTAAAATTAATAAAATTTTGAAGAGTTGGGCCAAAATAGAATTAGGTAAAATATAGGGTTACCCCATAATATATTATCAAAGAACTTCAATTCTTGCATATTTGTTTTACCGAACAATTTGTACCGGGCAAATTCTACAATGGAACGTCAAATTATGTTTCATGGTGGAACAATAATTTTTTGTAATCCATTTAGTATTAAAGACAACATTTTGATCCATAAATCTTTCAACGGCGTCACAAATTAATCGGGTCATATGTAGAGTACAATAACATTGGAGGCTCGCTTACGTGTCGATGGCGTGTCGTTAACGTATATATAAATTAAAACCCATTTATATGTCGATGACTTATCGCTAACGTATCCAGCCTATATTAGATCGGTTTTCTTTAAAAATCGATTTTTACGGTCCGGTTCAATGACGTGGCGATGATGGATGACGTGGCGGAATGCGATTGGTACATGTGACGAGAATATTCAAGAATAATGATATAGTATTGTAGGTGAAAATTATGAAATGAAAATATAAAAGACTAGAAATACTCGAGTAAAACATGTAAATAATGGACGGATGAGATAAAAAGTTATTAGGATCTAATGCCTGAAATTAATGTTTCATTATAGAACATAAGTTAGAGTTCCATTGTAAAATCTACTTTGTAAACTTGAATCCTAGTAAGTATTTGAAATTTCAACACTCAACTTTAAATGCTGAAATTTTATGTTCAAATAAACACAACGTAAGTGTTGGTCCAACCATTTTGAGGAGTTATGAGAGTATTTTTAAGATGTCAGATGATTTTCATTTTATTACTCTTTTTTTGTTCGTTCATGTATGTACGTCGCCATGGTGCAATTATTAGGGCGAATATAATATACTGCAACCGCGTGAGTATTTGTATGGGATTTCTGAGAGTTTCTTCAAATTCCAATCATGCACAAGTTGAAACCAAAAGTAGAGCCATCATAATTTTTGCCATCATGCATTGCATTGCATTGCCAATAATGGCTAAACAGCCCAGTGGCGGTACATTGAAAAATTCCCCTTCCGGGTTACAATCCACAGGAAAATCGACGATATATCTATCAAAAAGTGGAAAGATCTTGAATTCGATACTCGATGGTTGGACAAGTTTAACATTGCAAGTAGCTTTAGAGTGAGGGTCTCTGAGATATCTAAATACGAGATGACTGTTAATTAATTAAATTAAACCCCAGCAGAGCTACAAATTACTTCCATGCACCGACACAATGATCAAACGGGGATGGAATCGGTCATTTGAGTGACAAGAAGCAAAAGCAGAGGCGGCCCTCTATAGACCAATGTTGTCAAATTCGAGAATTCATGGAGATTCGATGGAGCTCCCACATATTCGATTTGCATATTCGGTTTATAAATTCGTGAATTTACAAAACATTCGAGTTTAGGTATGAAAATTCTATAAATGCCATAATTATAACAATTTCTTTTTCGAGATTACGAGAGAGATTAATGGGTGTAATATAATGAAATAAAAATCATAATAAATAATAAATGAAAATGAGTAATTTTATTATGAAAATTAAACTTCAAACATTTTCATTATCATAACAGGGCGAGCGCAATTTCTCATAATGAATATAACTTAAGCACTTGATTATATAATTAACTAAACTTCAACTCCATATAAATCCAAAAAAAAAAAGTCCAATTTAATAATCATGGATGTGATTTTTGACGAAAGAAAAGAAATAACAATTACAATGTTTCAATCGAAGGATTTCTAGGGCCTAATATCTCATTGGGTTGGGATGCGTCCAGTTCCTCAAAATTTTTTCCCCTTTAAACAAGCCTTTAAGGTAGATCCAATCTGACTCGTGAATCTACCGGATTCGATGAATCAATTCAAAAAATCCGACCAATTTACCACCAAATTCCGAACTCACTATGAATCTATTTGATTCCACCCCATAAATTCTTAAGCTTAAATTCTTAAAAGTAATAATTATATTTTTAACTTTACTTATCTTTAATTTAACAATATAATTATTATTTTTTCCTCCCATTTTTTATCAATTTTTTTAATCTTAATTACCATTCAATTCAATTTTTAATACAATCAACTTTTTCCACAATTTAACACAATCAACTATTCATTAACTTTTTTCACAATTTAACACGATCATTATTTTCTCTCAACTATTCATTATATTTTCTCATAATTCAACAACACAATCATTATTTTTTTTTTATTTTTTCCCTCCATCTTATTATTACAATACCAATTAAATATATATAAATATAGTTAGAATGGAATAAAGTTTAACTCCATTCTATTTCCAAACAATCCCACTATGATATAGACTAGCAGGACTAGGTATCTGAGGCCTGCTTTAGTACACATACCACCATTCTCGAGAATCAGTCAGATGCACCAATGAGTTATAATGTCATAAAACAGTCAATGCAGGTGTGGAACCCAAGTAGAGAGGCAAGTAAATTTATTTTACATATATATATATATATATATCTGATATGTGCAATGAATATCAATGGTGGGGGTGGGGGGAGAGTGGGGTGTGTGTGTGTGTTTGTGGGATTAATTGCGGACACCATAATAGTTTGTGCATGAGGGACTATACGTCAAATGGCGTATAATTTGTTAGGGGTAAGGGGCTAAGCTGCACTCACAAAGGGATAGGAATGAACAATATCAATGAGGAAATAGTTGACTAATTCATCTCTCTCTACTCGTACACGAGTATGGGTGAGCATCGAGTGGTTTGGGTACTCCCCTTTGAATTGGGTCTCCTCTCCTCTCCTTTGTCCAATCCGGAATGATTGCGGTCGAATAAATCTGCGCGTATTCCTCCCAGTATTTATTAGGAAACTCGATGTTGATCGCCCGCCGGATTCAGCTGTAAAGATAAACAGACACGTCACCCGATTTCTCTCTCCGCGATAAAGGAATGCAGGCACGGAGCATTTCCTTTTCTCCGCCTGATTGGATGGAAAAGAGCCTTTGTCGAATTAGTTACCTTTGATTGAGGAACCTTTCAAAGTGAGAAAGAAGGATTAGATCAAAGTTAAATCAATATGAACGGAAGAATATAGGTCGTTATGCATGTGACAAGAACCAAAATAGTGCAAATGAACATGTATCTGTTGTGCACATATCCCGGGTGTAAATGAACATGTATCCGATATGTACATATCCCGGGATTATGAATGTAATTTTATGGCATATTTTAGATGTGTGGCTTATGACATCCAATAAACCCACCCAAAAGTTAACCAATAGCTGAAATGGTTGTGGTTCTCGCTTTCAGACAAAGACTTCATGAATCAATTAACACGAACACAGTAGACATGCACTAGAATGAACATTCCACACTCGGGGGGGCCCTCACGGAACCCGAGAGATACCGTAGAGGTAGACCATGGTTACCAACGGGCATGATTGTATGCCATCAAATGCAGGGATGAAATAAAGAGGCTATTGTGCTTGCAGCCCTCAATGTAACATTTGACTCTTAAATGGACATTCATTTTGGTTTCAACACTTGCATGATGAGAGATGAAATTTCTATGTGCACAGAAGCAAAGCAATGGGAAATTTTATCAAGAGAGAGCAGGACTGACCTCACTGGGACCAGAAAGTCGAGAGCTGTTGTCGAGCCACTTGACGGGAACTCGTCAGCCATCAGTGATGTAATTCCCAATACAGATAGCGATAGTCCGGTACAGGTCCGGGATTTGAATGAATTACATTTACAGCCTCCCTGTACTCACCAAAAGGACACAAACAAAAGAAAATTTTACAGAGCTACAGATCTTCTGCAATTTCTGTTTTTTTCAAAATAGGAGAATATATCAGTCCACCTACCATCATTATACCACAAGAAAAAGATAATCCACAACCAAAACCTCGATACCCCCAAGAATTCACATTTATATAAGAGCATAAACACCATAGTTTCATAGCTGCATTCCGAGAAGCTTCTCCTTCCAGTTTACGTAAACAAATTCTTCAAGTCATAGAAGCTATGTGCATGAACACTGAAGAATGGGTCTCTACCCGATCCTTCGGCTTCTCTACTAAAACCCATCGATCAAAAAGATCTAAGGTTCGAGTTTACTTACTCATGAGGTATGTTTTCAAGTTTCTATATGTTCTGATGATTTTATATCTCATCACACTTGTTTCCTTTGTTCGATGATGATTTAATGGCCTAACTGGGAGTACCTTTCATCAGGAGGAGGAGTGAGCAGATATCTGGGAGGGACATGGAACTGAAGAACTTAAGGCTGTACTTGGAGAACCAAAGCATAATTGAAGAGAATGAGAAGCTGAGGAAGAAAGCTAATGTTCTTTACCAGGAGAAGTTAGTCCTGGTTTCGGAGCTCCAGAAGAAGTTCCCTCCAATTGGCTGCTCTCCACCAGTTGTCTACCCGATTGCAGATTCTGTTATCAACAAAGAAGTAACCCTCTGTTAAATATAGGATATAGACCCCATATCTACTCATAAATTGCCACTTAGTCTCTTCCAACCCGACTCTAAGTGAAGACAGTACACAATCAATGTCCTTGTCAGAGCAAGAGAAGAGGGATGTAGTTGGAGGGAAGCATCATTTACTTATAATTTCATAAACTTTCGGTTGCAGTGGACTGCCCCACTATGGATGTTATGGAAGGCCAAAAGTTTCAGTGTCCCAATGAACTCATGCAACATCTAGCATAACTCAATTTAATGCATGATTTTGGTCTTAAAATGAAGAACATACCTCCAGAAAGTCTATACAATTATATATCTGCAGAATGCTCTTCTTTGGTTTCCCATCATCCTAGGCTGGCTATTCTTCATGGTTGCACTAGCAAAAATATCACACAAGGCAACTTCTGAAAAATTTACAAAAGGAACCATGATCTGGAGATCACTTTACCGTTAATGAACAAAATAGACTCATAGGTGATAATCTTCCATTGTTATTCTTCTTGTTTAATGAAATTTGTACACTCCTCATTACTAAACAGATGCTAATTACAAACATCGCTAGACATTGATCAAAGTACAACTTGTACCTCAATATTTGAAAATAATAGTAACTAAAAAGTTCTCAGATGCAGCCATCCCGGATCAACCCAAATATCTACGAAATACATGTCACCCCACCTCAAGAAACCTGATAATTTTGCTCCAATAAACCCAACAGAAATATGAGATTAAACAAATCCATTTTTCTCTCTCCATTGGCCAGTATAGTAACTGCTCCAGCATTCAGCTCTCAGCTGATGAGAAAGGTTTGGGCCCGTCACATGTCAATGCCTGCCAAAAATCGAAAAGGCTTACTTATATTAACACGATTTCTCTTAGCAAAATTCAGACTTGATGGTGGCTTAGTGCTAAAACAGAGAGGCTTACGAATTAAAGTAGGAGGCTGTAAACAGTTCCATGGACCGTATTGCAGATGGACAGATAAGAAGCTGCTAGAGAAACTTCACATATTTTTGGAGCTTTTCTCCGTTGCTCTGTATATACGAAATGCAGCCAGACACATCGTAATATTCCCTATGACGGTAAGTGCTGCTTGAAGAGCCACTAAAACCTACAAAAACACATAGATGAACCAATCGGTATTTTGAACGGTCATACACATCAAGAGCCCAACTTCCTTGAGACGAGGTCAGCAATGGTCAAGCAAGGATTTCTAATGCAAACATTCCAGAACGATTCCCAAAATGCATTGGCACCTATTACATGTCCCAATCATGAGATTGAGTGCGTGATCAAAATAACCTCCACTAAAATTGGCTGAAAAAGCCAACTCAGAAGACGACATCTTTAAGCATATAATTGTTGTCCTAGCAATTGCAGTGGTAGAATTATAGAATTATTGAATGTCCAAACTCCAAAGTTGATACTTCCTTCATAATACACATGCATTACAGTCTTTTTACATAAAAAAAATAGAGCACAGTGCAAGCAGCAAAAAGGAACATATGGTTATCAGAACAGCGCCATGCTGATCTTGCAAAACTCATGTCAAAAAATCCATTTGAGAAATGATTAATTGCAGCTACCTACAAAGTACTTATACATATACAAGTAGACGAATCTCTTCTGAATAAATTGATGAGTCAAATACCTCAAGAGATTCAGAATTGTAAAAGAAATGCCACGTGCAAGCACAGAACGCTCCCCCAAGCAGGGGCACCTGTAACGAGCAGTGAAAAAGATGTCAGCTGATTCAGAGTAGATATCATCTGGGATATGATGTCAAATTTAAGGGGGCTGAATCCTAATCTGGGACAAACCGAGATAAAGCATATTTCTAGTATAAGGACTCCAACTGTAGCGATACTACATTCACATTGACTCAAGCCTCAAGACACTATGAAAATAGATAGTTTTGCAAACAAATATTCCAAGGATAGAAAATTGACAACTCACCATTCCCCAAGAGAGACCTTTCCAGGATTCAACCCCAGACGCCTCACCATACTGCCACACCAATGCCATCGCCGTAATCCTTGGAAAAGAAATTCACTATCATCAGCATAATTAATGACTAAATAAACCATGTCGCAGTTGGCAAAAAAAAAACAGAAAGAAAATTCAGGTGTATTTCATTGATCACTCATTCAGCTATCCTTTGGAAATTAATGAAAACAAATCAAATTCCAGGGCCGAAGCTAATCTAAAACGAAAGTCGTAGGAAACCAGGCATTCAATAGAAAGACCGGTTTCGAGAAAATTCTCAAGAAAAATAAAAACTTGGAAATTTGCACTTGCAGGCAACGAAGGAACCATTCCCCAGTGAGCTGAGCTGAATTATATGTTGCTTCACAGTTAAATTAGTTCTTTACTCACTCTAACCATCACTAAGCAAAGAAATTGAGATAACAAATACTACATGGCCTTCCCACAGTCCCATGAACAAGAACAACGCAAGAAGAGATTGTGAAAACCACAGCATTACCATTCAACGACGCTGGATACGTGGACAACCCACGTAGGCAGAGACAGAGCGTTGGAGGGCTCACTCAGCTGCGAAAAGGGTAAGTCCCCAGCTGCAAATGCAGGGCCCACAAGCGCCACCGCGAAGCCCGCACCGAGAAGGCCGGTGAGGGCTGTCAGGTTCTTCACGGCAGCAGGTATTCTAGTCTGAATCCCGGGTCGGAGCTGAGGAACGGGACGGCATTTCCGCTTGGGCTGGGTAGGGAGAGAGGGTTTGGAATTTGGAGCGGAGCGTAGGCAGGAAACCGCTGCTAGCAATATCGCCATTTTTGCGGGATTTTCGAGTGGTGGAACTTAGGGAGGTGAGCTAAAGCACCGTAGCTTCAACGAGGAAGGCGACAATGAATCGGTAATGGTCGGCTCATCAGAGAACCGGCCGGTTCAGCAATGATCCTTTTGGGTGGGCTGACCTGATAAATTTTTAGTTCCGGGCCCAAAGGAGCTTCCCTGCATGGGATGGTTCTCGGAAAAGATTTTCAGGAAAAAGGGGAAAATGGTAAATTGATTTTTTCGCACTTGTAGAATGTTGTCAAATTTGATTTAAGACAACAACCATCCGGCAGCCCGGGACTAATTCCGGCAGCAGCAATTAACCGAGATGGCGGAAAGGACTTCATTTAATCCGAAGGGAAAAGTAAAACAATCAGGACAGTTCGTGTGAATGCTGCTGCTACGACATTTATGTGGTTTTGGAAGAGGCTCGATATTACAGTTCTGATGATTGATGAAATAAGGTGCGTCGTTCCTACATTAGATCCCGTATCGTCCGTATATCGCAAGGAAAAAAGTCTTAGTCAATGCAATCCATTCCTAGGGAGGTCTATCATTCAGGATGTTACCCTCTTCTTGGCCCAGAGCATGACGAGAGTAAAGCCCATCAATGACATCATCACAGTCTGCAAATAACCAAGCCGAAAAATCATAAGCATATAAACCAATCTTATGAGAATGAATTGGGAGAATTTTTAAAGAAATCATATCCCAAAGCCTGTAAACTGTCTACTTTTTCTATTTAAGGATTTCACCATCAATTTGGTCCACAAAATCCCCGGAATGGAAATATGCACAAAACTTGAACGGCACGTGGCAGATATATTGCAAATGATCGGTAGATTCGAGTTCTAGTGACTTAAGTTGTCAAATTGACTTACAGAGATAGCTGGAGGCACAGCAACAAGTGGATCCTGGAAGAACTTATTAGCAAGCGCAAGAGCTAATAGGCTGCTCTGCATCCCTGCAAATAAATTATATCACATAAGTTATTGTCAAGGTGCTGCGGATAAGTAAGAAGGAAAAAGATGAATAGACTTCATATGCTGATTTGACTTCGAAATCTTTCCACTGATTCGTACAAGGCATGTCAAAAGTTATTTGGAGTTCACTTCACTCACCTGTTTCAAAGGATAATGTTCTTTGCAGTGCCTTCACATCGGGTGCCTTATGGAAGAAAATGCCAGGAAGGTAATACCCAATAATGAATGCAGAGAGATGGAAAGCAATGATGAGCGACAAAATCAACAGACCAAAAGAAGACACAATACAGTCCACATTTATTGCTAAAGGTGCTCCAACGCAGAGAGCCGTGACGAAGACCGAGAGCGGTGGGAGAAAAGGCCTTATAGCACTACAGATCCAGGGAAAGAACCTAAAACCAAAAGATGTAAAAAAATAAAGACTTCGATGTAAGAAGATGAAAACTGACTGCACGTGTTGTTAAGGGCAACAATCATAAGATAATCTCCTTTTAGAATCGGAATTAACCTATTCAAAAGCAAGCCTGCAGTGATTGGTGCGACGACAATCTGCAGAATGCTCGATACCATCCCTTTCACATCAACTGGTAGTCGTTTTCCGATTAGCAAGAGCGACAATAGTGGCGTCACAAATACAGCAGTTGCAGTCGATAATGATGTCATAACAATGCTTAGAGGAGCCATTGGTGGGTCTGTCAGAAAAGTTGCATAGTTCGAGAGCTGTGCCCCGCTAACACAAGATACCAACATGATCCCAGCACCTGAATCACAAGTTTACAGATTCTGAGAAATTTATGAAATGTGACTTGCCTACTGGTCCACAAGAGCATAGAGATATAGCATTATAACATTTTCTATCACCCTTGAGAATTAAGGGAAAGGTTATCCCCAATCTCCTAAAAGGAGATTATCTTTTGCCAAAAAGAGAGACTTGCCACTTACTTACCAACAGGAGTTGGTAGTCCGAAAACCGTCGCTGACATTATGCCAAAAAGATATCCAAGAAGGGGCTTCACGATGAACTGCCCAACATAGCCAGCAAAAATAGCTGCAGGTCTTTTAAAGGCTTCAAGGAAATCTTTCTCACTGGAATTTACCCCAACTGCAAACATCAAAAATCCCAGGGCTGGGGCATAGTACCTAAAGCAGATTTCACCGAAATATAAGCGAGTGCTTTTCTTATGGGAAATAGAAAAAGCATTTCTAGACAGAATTATACAAGAGAAGACTTCAGTTCTTTTTACGAAAACTGAACCAGATTGTTAACAAGTTTTTCAGACCAGAGGCCAAGCAAGTACCTTCGCAAGAACAATCTTATTTTTCACTCACTAGCACATAAAATATATACACAATATATCTGCCAGAGATTTTTCTACTACCTGTTAGTAAACCAAGTGAAGGAAGGTGGATAGAAAATAGCCAGCAATGTGCTAGCAAGGACGACATGAGGCAAGAAAGAATTTGATTCCTTCAAGATCTTTAAGATGGGAGCCTGCTTTCCTTGGACAGAAACCTGTTAAGATCCAAAAGACACAGCCGGTGAGAGCTCTATAGTAGATTTTCCCACAGAAGTTTAAGATAAATGTAGCCGGGTTCCTCCCAGGTTAGTTCAAGATCTGCAAGACCCCATAAACACTTTACATTCATCGAGGTCAAGGTTAGTGAACTGGTCAGATCAAGTTGAGCAAGGATTTTACACGATCTGACACGATTGATTTTACATGATCAGTCAGGTGTAAACAAAGATTTTACTGTCATCTGACTGATTGTGTAAAAATCGGTCAACAGAGAATTCCTTGATTTAACACGAGCACCTTCCAAGGAATGCCCGAGTATAGCAAAACTTCATGTTCCATCAAATTCTCGGTAGTCAATATATTTGAATAAAAAAATCACTGCTGCTAGAATCAACCTTTATTTCCTTGCTACTTTAACCATTTCTATATGAAATACTCCAGTAAAAATGTTGAAATACCCGCCCATCAAGGGAATAGAGCGCTGAGTAATCCACCTGGAACGATTCTTGGGAGAACTCCTGATCCGGGTTTTGCTCGAAAGAATCCAATGTATCCTGTGAGTTGCATTTGCTTAAGAAGCATCTTCTGATATCCAATGCTTGTTTGCACATGGCCCCGCAAGCAAAAACAAAACCATAAATACTAAAAAATCAGTCTTCATGCAGTAAGAAGAGACCATAACCAATACAACCAGAGTCGAATACATTGCGGGTAACAGAGCAGAGACCTACCTGAAGTCGTCGAACTTAAGCGTATTGGAAACCCTAGAGCGGCTTTATCTGCAAACAGAAGAAGCCACTTGATCATAGTAAATATATAAAGACAGCAGAATATGAAGCAATCATAAATTCAAATGCACAGACAGAACAACTTGTCAAGTTCCGCTGTTCAATAAGCCAAAGGGAATTTACACAAAACTTGTAAACAACCATAAACGAGGAAGTTAACAGCACAGTCGTCCCTTTAAATGAACTCTTTGAAGAAAACTGTGCGAAAAGCCAGGAAATTGCAAGAAGAACACGAGACCCACTTGAGAGCGAGCTCCACTGAACCCGCTGCACGGTTGGGAGCTGATCCCTACGCGACAGGGAAGACAAATTGGGCTTGCGGGTCTGAAGGAGTACACGTTCATGGTGAATATGCAGAGTCTCTGCATTCAATTTCATGGCTTTGGCGAATCACTGAGCATCGAGTGGAATGATCGCCCAGGGCAATCAAGCACATCAGGTTTCGGGAATCTCCCCGGAGAAGAAAGGCGAGGCGATACGGGGCGGGAGAGAGGAGAAGTTGGGAAAGCTAGCTGATGAGTGGTCAGAGATTTGCGAAAGTCAAAGGACAGCGTGGCGTTGCCACGATGGATGCTGACGTCGGATTTGAAACATCTATTCCTTGGGCAGTTTCTCCTCGGCGGCCAAGCCCGCCCGTAATGTTGAATCGGGCAGGGGGAAGCCCCGGCCGCCCCGCCTATGGACCAGATTTCCGGTGAGTGGGCTGATTGGTGCGGTTTGCTTTCAAAGAGGATCCCTTGTAACTTCATCAACTTGGTCTTTATTTTTATTTTTTTCCCAATCAATTGGTTTTGATTATTTATCGCAAACCAAAACCTTCATCTTTTCTCTCGGTTGATCGAGTATTCGGTTCAATTTTGAAAAAATTGTCAAGATTTGATTCGATTTCAATTTAGTGGATCGACCATAGCCTAATTGTGAAAGCCAAATGACCCAATCCTTGAATTATCACCAACCTTAAAAATGCATTGAAAAAAATAAGTTATGTATTCCAAATTCAAATATTATGGCGTAACTAAGAACGAGAAGAAATCGGAATTTATGTTGGATTTCTTCTAGTTAAAAGATGAGGAGGAAGAAACCGATCACATGTTATTCCAACGCATTGCGTGTATACTATATATATTGCCACACAATCAACACCACGGCGCCATCGAGACATCATCAATATCATGTTAGGCATATTCACCCAAAAAAAAAAATCATGTTAAGCTTGCGAATTTGTGTTAACGTCTTGTATTGTCTACTTATATTGTATTCGCGTGAAATAATTTTGTTAAACATTGTCAGTAGTATAATCATCTTGTGCATAGTATTGTTAAGATCAAAGGTGTCCACAACTGGGACATTGTTAGCATCAAAGATGTTCGCAGCTTGTCATTTCAATCTTTGGAAAAGACGTTTGATCCCTTAGTTGTATAGATATCGATTGATCAATGGGATTGTCATGCACATTTTTCTTAAGGGTAAATTGCACTGGTGGTTCAAAATGTTTTACAGTTTTATTATGGTCCAAAAAGTTTTTTTCGTTATATGACGGTACAAAATGTTTCAAAGTTGTTTCATGATGGTACAAACTGTCAATTGGCCCTAACGCCGTTAACATTTTGCTGACGTGTCGCATCCTATGTGTCACTTTTGTTACATAGAACCAATTATAGTACGCCACGTCATCTAAGAGAAAATAAAATTTTAAAAAGTCCAAAAAATACAAAAAATAATTAAAAAATACAAAAAATAATTTTTAAAAATACAAAAAAGAGTAAAATTTTTGAAAAAATAAAAAAATTAAAATTTTGAAAATTTTAAAATTTTTAAAAATATTTTTAAAAAATTTAAATTTTTTTAAAAAAATACAAAAAATAATAAAAAAATACAAAAAAGAGTACAAATTTAGAAAAAAATTTAAAATTTTTATAAAAATTTTTATAAAAAATTTAAAATTTAATATTAAAATTATTTTAATTTGAAATAAATAAAATTATTTAAATTTTAAATTAAAAGTTTAAAATTATTTTTAAAAGTTTTAAAAATTTGAAATTATTTTTAAAAGTTTTAAAATTTTAAAATTTTTAGAATTATTTTAAATTTTTCGGCCACGTCAACGAGGAGATGACACGTAGTAGCCACGTCAGCGTTGACTTGACAGCGTCAAGCTCGAGTTGACGGTTTGTACCATCATGAAACAACTTTGAAATATTTTGTACCATCATGTAGCGAAAAAAACTTTTTGAACCATAATAAAACATTTGTAAAACATTTTGGACCACCAGTGCAATTTACCATTTTCTTAAACAACAAGTTCACAAGATTTACAATAGCACTGTGGGTTCCCTCCTAGAAAGATTGCTATAGTAATTGAGTTTGTTGGGATTTTGTGGCTTGAGGACTCTTCCTCCGTTCTCACGGGCGATTTTGGTTTGATGATTAGATTTTAGAATCATGATTTTGATTTTAACTCTACCCACTCTACAACAAAAACATACGTTTCCCAAGTCAAATTTATAATACCATCTCATTTTTCTTTTTCCACAATCAAAATCAAAATCAAAATCAAAGTTACTTTAACTTTGAAACCAAACGCCCCCTTACAGTTGGTAGGAGGTCGAGATCGAGAATTTGGGGTTCACTGCATTGCGCTCATGGTTTAGATGTTTACTGCCTAATTCTTTCTGACGTAGTTTTACATTGGAGGTTCCCTCTAATTTCTTTAGAAATTTCATCGAGCATTTTTCTTGTTTAAGTAATGATATAATGCTCATTACTATCAAGAAAACAAAAATTATAATAGGATTAGATCAAGATTTTAGAGGGCTTAATTGCATTGTTTGAGTTCCACTGTTGTGTAATTTTTACGTCGTATTTTTCTAGTGGGTAATCGAAAAGATTTCATTTGTTATCCTTATCTTGTAATTTTTTAAGTATTTTTCCTTGTACATTTCTACCAATGAATAAAATCCTTGTTAATACGGAGAAAGAAATTATAATATCATTAACGTATGCATTTTCTTCCCCAAAAAGAAGTGAAATCTTAATTTATGGTGATGTTTGATCGTTTAAATGGCTAGAAAAAGAGAAATTAATACTGTTTTTTTTCCTTGCAATTTTGAATTTTGTTTTGGGGCGGGGCCCATCTCCATCTCCCTCGCGACTCTCGAGTCAAGCACGAAGACAAGACAAACCGATAAAACGGTAAGGGGCAATCTCGAAATTATCTGCCAGTTGCAGGGGCAAATGTTCAACCCCGCCGAAATTTCAGAGACGTCGACAGAATTTCCGCCGCCCCAAATTGCGCTCGGCCCCCGATACTCCCCGCTCCGTGCCCCCTCGATTGAAAGACAGAGACCTCTCACAACCCTCCCCGCATTTACATTTCTGCCCTCGCATCCGTACAAGACCTCGTCCCCCTGTCCGCCATTAAATGAAAAACCGCAGGCTATTTCAGTCAGTACAAGATTCATTACTGTTCAATCTATGGGGGGCCCCACATTTTCAAATTTTTGGATCGTTACGTTGCAAAACCTAGGCATCATAAAAAGACAGGAAGAAAATGGGGAAATATTTATTGAGAAAATAATTTTAAAAATAATTTTGTAAAGTTAATATAATTAATAAAATTAAGAAGAAGAAATTGATTATGTTTTGAGTAAATTCTTTCTTTTCACTAAGAGTATTTTCTTTTTCGGTTTATGAGGTATTCTTAACATGTTTAATGAGTTTAGTCCCGTTCAGATGTCGATTTGCACTAGACAAGAAGTGTTTTTCGTGATTCGAGTATTTGTAGTAGTGCCGAGGGGAGGGGGGATTTTGGATTTTATATATTTGATCAAATTTAATTAATTAACTTAATTGGGGATTCAGAATATTAATTTTATATATTGTATTGGATAAAAATACCGAAATGTCCCTTTCTCTCTCTCTCTCTCTCGCTATACCTGTGTCTTCTGACTCTGCTACCAGAGGGAGACCGAAGCCCGCATTCCCAGATTTATTATTAGGGTTTTAAGCAATGGGAAAATGGCTGATTTTGATTTGAACGGACCATTTGGAAGAGAGAGGAAGTTTTGGCTTTACTGCAGAGTCTGATCAGTGAGTTGAGTTGACTGGGTGATGGGTTCGGATTTTGGGGTCTCCCCGGGCTCATTCTTTGTCACGGGAAACCTCAGTTGGCTGTGAGAGAGAGAGAGAGAGGCATTGGTGGTTGGGGTTCCGGAGGTAGAGAGAGAGAGAGAGAGAGAGTGAGAAATGGAGGAGGACGAGGATATGGAGGTTGAGGAAGTGTATTTGGTTCATGAGGTTGATCTTGATTACGAATATGATGCGCCCCGGTACTTTGATTTCACCCGGGAGGAGAGCCCTGCGGAGGCGCGTCAAGTAGAGCGGTGGTTCGAGTCCGCCAAGTGCTACCCGCCTTCTCGTGAGTCCATCGGCACTCAATACTGCTATTCCCAGCCTTAAAGTTGTTGTTTTAGCCGATTTCGATCATGTGAAGCTTTGGGAAGCCTTGACGGGTTGATCACTGAGCATTCTTGAACCCCTACTGAATCTCTTCCAGCTCGTGCCTTCCCCTTGATTGATTGTGCTTTCTTCAGCTCTGATCACTTTGAAAATGTGCCCTTTCTATTCTGAATACCAGATGTGCATGCTTGTTGATCAACGAGCAATCTACAGTGAACGGTGTTGATCCCCTGCTTGAAAATTTGCCGTACTTTTTTTTTTCCCCCCTCTGTTCTCTTAATTTTCTGTTCTAATACGGTCAAAGAAAGCTTGTTCTGATATACCTTTGCTTCTGAGAATTTTTTTGCAGGAGAGTTGCTACTGATTTTATTTTACAAAAATTTGCAAATGGATTTGGTGTTCAAGAATGGCTAGAACCAATGAAAGTCGTGAGTTGTTGACTGGGGGTGAACTGTTATAGTGAAGTCAATAGTGGGAACTCTGTGATGTCGTAGCCTTGAGATGTTGATTTGCTCTTGCATTTTCTGGAAATTTTGAACTTTTGTTAGTTTGGACCTAAAGCTGGTTTCGTCTGATGCTTATCTTTTTGGGACATTCTTTCTTTGGTTTCTTCTTTCGTAGCATTTGCAGCAAAGTTGCTTCAGAGAGATGACCTACTTTTGGAAAATGATGATAAGATCTCTCCACATTGCGAGGATGTGGAGTTTGCTGCTATGGTCTCCGATAGTGAATCTGATCGTGTCTGGGCAGTGCATCAAGCGATTCAAGCAAGTATGAAAGGTGAAGTGAAAGATTGCCGAGGAGCTCAGGGAAGAATATTTGGTATCATGCAGAATGAAGGTGTGCCAGAAGTTCCAAATCGCCCCACAGAATTATCCAAAGGTGATTGAAAGACTCTGACAGATAAGCTATTTAAGTGTCAAGGCTTGGAAGTGATGACTAATGCAGCAGTGGTAATTTATGCTTATTGTGAGAGCTCTATGTAGTATGATGCTTCTTCATTGGCAGGATCGAGATTCTGTAATCAAATTCTCTCTGAAATATTGAAGACTAAAGCTAAGAATGCTGCCAAGTCTAGGAGCTCAACTTTAATGAAACCCACAGCAAGCATGTTGGCAAAGCATAATCAACCTTCCCAAGTCACCAGCTCAAGGTTCTCCTCGCAATTGATCCGCTTTTCCCCAATAATTTCTAAATATTATACTGAAAACCAATCTGACGGATGAGTGACTGGGAAATTTCTTATCATCTTCTTCATATATTTAACTGCTCTAAAGGAGCTCGTTTTATTTGAAGCGTTGTTAGTTCATATGCATATTATTGGACAGATTCATACTTGACTCTAAACTACACTGCATGGAGTATGAGAGGTTTGATGCTTGTCCTATTAGCATTTGCAAACTCTCTTATACATTTCTCTGTTCACTAGGTTCAATATGCTGCCTGGTCAACTAAATCAAAGGATCACGTCTATTTCTGGCACTGAAAGGCAGGCTGCCAAGAGGCAGAAGCTAGAGGGAGGTCATTTATTCAAGGTCATTACATGCACCCTGTATATTTTCATATTGATCTTTTTAATTATAACTTGTCACTGGGTCCATATATTTTGAGGATATTTGAATTGTCGCATCAAGATGGTTTCTGATAACAGTCAGAACATCAGTTCCATTCCTTAGAGAAGTACTGCCAAATTAGAATAGTAAATATTCTAATTATCAGCTGTGACAATGGAAATTTCTGAATTGCAAAATAAAATTGTAGCTAGGCTGCATGATGCGAATGTATAAGTCCTGGCTTGAGCCTGATTGGGCTTGAGTTTTATAAGTCTTTCATAGGATCGATTCATTATCCTTTTTTTTTGGTGGTAAAGTGAGGGTTCTTTGTGTTGCATTTGGGGATACAGTTTGTTGTAGCACCTAAAGATTGATTTTGCTTCTATTCAGGTCGTGGAAGAAAAACAGCCCCTTAGTTTGGTCCACAAGGCACCTAAAAAGGTATATATCGGACTATATAGTTACCACGTCATTTGTCTCCTTGATTACATACTTTTCCTATAATTTTATCTGGTTACCCTTTTTGCCATCTTCTCCACTTAATGCTCTCCCAGTTATCATTGAGGAGCATTTATTTGTAGTGCCAACAAACACCTTAATGGCACTATAATAATGGTTGCGTGGTGGAAAGAAATTGTGGTTGCACTTTTGACTAAAGGAAAAGCTGTAAATGTTTTTGGTGCTTTTTGAAGGATACTCTCTTTGAGAAGACCCCTCATCAAAAGCTAAGGATTACCATTCCAAGGGAGCCTGATCTTGAAACAGCTCAACGGGCCCAAAGGACGAGGTTAGCAAATCATTTCTTCAACCTGCCTTGAGCTAGAATCATGATATTGTCTAGCTTATTAAGATTTATATGGATTTGTATGTAGGCTCAAAACCAGTAGTGAAATGGAAGAATCAGTGGTCAATGTACGGAGATTTAAAGCACGCCCATTAAATAGGAAGGTTGGTTGCTGGACGTATGCAATGTAATTGAGCATGAGCATAAGTTCCTTGGCATCTTTATCCTTGAGCGAATTTCATTATGGGAATTTTGCAGATTCTTGAGGCTCCTCAACTTCCTCTCTCACAAAAGAGCACTCCAAGAATGCCAGAGTTTCAAGTGTGCACTTTGAACACTCTCTCTCTCCTGTAGCGGTTAATTGATTTCTCTTCCAGACTCTCATATGGATACGTGTGGTCTTGCAGTTATTCCATTTGAAGACCTCAGAAAGAGCTATGCAGCATACTCCGGCTTCCTTGTCATCATCATTGTATTGCAACGAATCTGACAAGGTTACTATATGATCTGTCTTGTTATAACTTCAGTCAACTTGACTTTCGCTGTCTTCTTTGGTCTCTCTCTGTCTCTATTACAAGCTGCCTAAGTAACTAAGTATTTCCCATGTAGGAATTACACAAAGATGGCAGGTTTTCTGTAGCAGAAAATGGAAACAAAGCAGCGGGAAGGTATTTATCATTGAGTTTGTCACATGTCTCTGTACATCATTCCTTCACACTCTTTTAGTAGTTGATATATTAGACAAAAACATTCCTCCTTTTAACATTTAATGCCTCTGAATTCAATTGTGGAGTTACGTCAAAATTTGTTTGCAGAATATCTGCATCAGCTACATTGAGGCAGGATGGGTCTCAATTTTTCAACTTCAAAGCTCATCCCCTTAATAAGAAGGTTAGTTCAAATGAAGGAAATATGATCAACTCCTAGAGAATTACTTGAGCGATCCTCAAATTGATGGACCTATATCACATGTGCAGATATTGTCGAGTAAAGGAGATATGGGTGTCTTCAGAAATACCAAGCGTGGAACTACAGTACCTATTGTATTGAATGCATTCTTACTCGTTTCTAGACTATATACGCATTGCCACGTCTCCCATCTTCAATAATGTACGACTCTTTTTTACAATCTTCCAGGAATTTAAGTTTCACATGGAGAAGAGGACTGAGCATGATCTTTCCGCTGAACTGTTCAGCAAGGTAATAATAAATGTTGAAATTTTTGGTATATTGAGCAAGTTGAATGATTCCCAATTTCACACGTGTCAGTACTTCTGATGTTCTCCTTTCTCAGCCTGAATAAGTTATATATGTTCTGCTTGTTATCAGCTCTCCTTGAAATCTGAACTCCAGCCAAGTAATCAGCCGATGAAATCGCCTCGGCCTCCGTGCTCACGTGTGAAGGTTCGTGGGCAAAACTCCAAATAAGGAATGTCTTTCCATATTTGTCTCTTGTCAACTCGTTCATTGTGCTGCCTTATTGAGTTGTTTACCTTTTCGCTGCAAGGGCTCAAAAGAAAATAGATTCAGCTCTGTCCCACATAAGCATGAGGTAGCACATTCCATCAAAGAAAAGCTGCCTCCATACGGGCGGAAGCAATTCAACCATGGAATCCATGAAGCTGGTGGAGCAGTTGGCCCGAATTTGGGCATGAGGTACGCTGATACACGATCATGAGCATTCCCTACTTTTGCTTTAAGAAGGGATATTCCCGTGCTGAACTTTTTCGTGGTTGCTTTTAGGAGTTTGGACATTCGATGAAATTTGAAAAAGCAGGCTTTTTTTCTCAACGAAACTCGGAGATTATACAGATCCAGAATTATCTTATCGATGGAAGGTCGATGGATTAAGTTCCTGGAGTTGGTCACGCTTATCAGAAAAATCAAACTGCTCTGAACTGCACTGGAAGATCGAACCGACTCAGAAAAAGAGAACCTCTTCCAAAGGAACTCGTATTCCTTGAAGTTAGCTTGACGTCGTGTTCATCCCAGATAGGTAGTCAATATAGATGTAATGAGGTAAATTTGCTGTATAGACATTTTCAGGCCGATTCATGTTGAAACTGTTCGATGCAAGGCTACCGTTTACTCGGTGAGATCGGTACAACCAATTGAATGGAATTATTCTTTAGAGGTCAAATTTGTCCCATCGGGCTGCTGCTTGGGATTACCATTTACATGAGATGACAATTCAAGTTCTCTCGATGTACTTTTCATTCAGTACCGATACAAATCCATCAAGATTTTGCTCTTACCTCTTTGACCCATTAATTTCCAACTTTAATTTAACCTTAACAAAAGGAAAAGAAGAAGAAGAAAAGGTTTTCTTTATTTAAAAAAAAAATAATTCTCGAAGGGTTATATCCAAAGGCACGGTCTTCAACATATGACAAACCTCTGTCAACGAAAGGAAGAACTGAATTTTCTGAAAAGAAATATTCAATGCAAAATCAATCAAAATGTTTATATATGAAGATTTATTGAGGCATTTATATAGCGTCACGCATCCAATATTTGATAAATTTTCCGGTGAAACATAAGCTGAAAAGCTGTCTGACTCTGATTCAGTAAAGTTGAGCCTCCAATTTCTTCTTGCCCGAAGCTACTCGCTTGGAAGGCCGCCGCTAATGGCGAAACAGCCTAACATCGTCTTCCTCGAGGAATGGCTGAGGACCAGCAGCGGCGCCGCCGCCAAGAACCCTTCTCCTTCATCCGCCCGGGAAATCATCCAGGCGTGGTCGGACCTCAGAGACTCTCTCCGTCACCAATCCTTCAGCTCCCGCCACCTCCACTCTCTCAAGGTCCTCCTCAGCTCCCAGTCCGCCCTCCACGTGGCAGACCCCCAGGCCAAGCTCCTCATCTCCCTCCTCTCCTCACCCGGCCTCTCTCTCCCCAGAGAATCCTCCCCTCTCCTTCTCCGGCTTCTCTACATCTGGGTCAGAAAATCTTTCAGGCCCTCCACTGCGATTCTTGATTCTGCTGTGGAGGTTGTTGTCTCCGGGGCTCTCTGTGATTGCAGGGCAGACCCTTTGCTGTTCGCTGAGGCTGTTCTCCTTCTGGGTGCCTTCAGTTTTGCGCCAGCTGTATCTCAGAAGTCCAAGGTTGCCTCCTTGGAGTGCCTCGTCAAGGTTTTATACGAGCAGTGCCCGTACCCGTTAACGGTTTCTGCTGAAATTATCATTCCAAATGTTCTTGCAGGAGTTGGGTACGCTCTTTCTTCTCCTATCAGTGTAAATGATGGTAAAATCTTGGATTTCTTATTTGGAGTATGGGGGAATGAGGGTGAGCCTTGTGCAAGTGTTCCTCATGGACTAATGGTTCTGCATCTGATCGAGTGGGTTGTTTCTGGATATATAAGTGTCCGTTCTTCTGAGAGAGTTGGGTTGTTCTCAAGAAGAACTCTTGAGGCTCCTGATGTAAAGTTTGTTCCTTTTGCTGTTCTAATGGGTGCTGGTGGTGTCTTAAGAGCCTGCGGGAGGATTGCACCAAGTGGGTCAGGGCTAGAACTTCTATCCCAGCTGAGAGTTTCTGCCGAAAACAGGATAGAATCTATTTCCATGGAGCTAATTTCTCGAACGGAGAATTTTACCATTGTACCAGCTGATGGAGATAGACTCCTTTTACTGTGTCTATCGATAGCATTGGCCAGGAGTGGCTTCATATCTCCTCGGTCCCCTATACTACTTTGCCTTGCTTCAGCACTGTTGGTCGAAATCTTCCCTTTGAGACGCCTATACCCAAAGGTGCTGGAACATTCTCTCAGCAGTTCAACTTTATCAGTACATAATGAGGTTAAAGAACACCTGGACAGTGTACTTCTTATGGAAGCAGGTGCCATAACAGGCATTTTCTGTGACCAGTATGTGGCCGCAGAGGAAGAGAACAGAAGCACGGTTGAGAGTCTTGTATGGAATTATTGTCGAGATATATACTTGGGTCACCGTCCTGTGGCTTTGGTTCTCTGCAGCCGTAATGATGGATTGCTTGCAGATTTGGAGAAAATTGCAGAACCTGCTTTTCTTATGGTAGCGGTCTTCGCATTAGCTGTAACGAAGCAAAAATTGAATACCAAGTACTCTCAGGAGGCTCAAAGGGAGGTTTCACTGCGGATATTGGTAGCATTTTCATGTGTAGAGTATTTCAGGCGAATGCGATTGTCCGAGTACATGGATACAATCAGAGGAGTTGTTGGATGTATTCAAGAAACTGAGTATGCCTGCATATCTTTTGTGGAGTCAATACCTTCTTATCTTGACTTGACAAAGGGGCAAGGTTTGTTTCCATCTATTCTGTAGATTCTGTTGTTTTATTGCTTTTGGGTACCATAATGATCGAGTTTATTGGAGTTGGTGCGCCAGAATGTTCACTTTCTCAAGGAATGGAATATAATTGGTCCATAGATGGGGTGCAAACTGCTCGTATTTTGTTTTACCTGCGAGTCATTCCTACCTTCATTGAAAGGTTACCAAGCAATGTTTTTCGGGATTCTGTGGCTCCAACTATGTTCCTGTATGACCTCTATTCTCATCCTTTCTAGTTGGTTGGCCATTAAAAAATTGGGGCATCTAACTCTTCTTTTACTTATGGATGTCCAATCAGATACATGGGACATCCTAATGCAAAAGTTGCTCGGGCGTCACATTCTCTATTTGCTGCCTTCCTCTCCTCCGGGAAGGATTCTTTTGAGGATGAGCAAGCCTCGCTCAAGGAGCAATTCTCATACTATTACGTGCAGAGGTCTTTAGAGGTACTTTGGCAATTGACAGCCCAGTGAAGAGAAGTCCATCTCTGCTCCCAAAACTTTTAAATAGACTACAATCTTCTTTTTCAGGGATTTCCTGATATAACTCCTTTTGAGGGTCTGGCTTCGGGAGTAGGGGCCCTTGTTCGGCATCTTCCTGCAGGTAGTGCCGCCATTTTCTACTGCATTCACAGTCTTGCTGAGAAGACCAATGCGCTTTGCAGAGTGGTGCTCTCTCGCCAAGAATCTGATGCATGGAAGAGTTTGCAAGGAGAGAATGAACCTTGCAAAAAGATCCTTGACTTGCTTCTCCGGCTTCTCTCTCTTGTTGATATTCAAGTAAGTTGGTGCTTATGCGGAAGAGACTCGGGAATTGGGATAATTCTGCAACTAGTGGATGAATTTTTAATTCTGATGACAAACTATGCTAAATTTCCAGAAACTCAACACTTGTACAAGTAGATGTGATTTAGTATACTAGATATACTTTTATGGTGCAGTGTCGTACTGACTGAAGATTATCAGAAAATCAGTGTGTACCATGGTTAAAGAAAGCTTCTGATTTCCTGTCTTGGCAATTTCTGTAACCTATTTTGGATTTTTATTTGTTTCCTTTTCGGGTTATTTGAGTTCTATCGGTTCTTGTCAAACCTGACTTGGACATGAGAGGGAGTATGATCCCTGCTCTTATATGCTTGAGACCAGGTTTAATCTATTTTTTCAAGCTCTTTACAATATAATAAAATTTTTATCTCCTCTCAGATTGTTAAGCTTGTTAAAATTTGAATGCTTCAGGTATTACCCGATTTGATGAAGTTGGTGGCAAAAATGATCGTTCAGCTACCCAAAGATGCCCAGGACATGTTTCTCAATGACTTGTATTCACAGGTTGCAGATTCTGATGATGTGACACGCAAGCCCACATTAGTTTCATGGCTTCAGTCACTGTCTTACCTGTGTTCTCAGAACTCGAGCAGAACCACTGAACCTATGCCTTCTTCTTCTTCTTCTTCTTTGACTGACCCATTATATGCTCGACTTTGAAGAGTTAGGTGTGGTCTGCTGGCTTTTCTCCTCTTTTGATTGAACTATATTTGTGCTTAGAATTTAATGCTAATCGATTCAGAAAACAACAGGTAAAGCAAACCTGATGAAGATCTGGAAACCAACAGACGGAAGTGGGTTTCATGTACAAAGTATAGAAGCCCTGCTAAGTGTTTCTTGGTCTCTACTCTCTAGGCCAAGGGAGATAGGTCCTCGAGTTGACCAAGTTCGCCACAGATTGTGAAGTTCACTGCCGTGCATTGGCCCTCGAGGTGACTGACCTGCTATGATGAGTCACACTACTTGGTATTCAGGATCTCTGAAATCATGACATCACAAGTTGGAGAGTTAAGACCCTAACTGGTGCGAGATCTGGTGCTTGTTTATTGGGGTCACTTCACTTGTGAGATATGGTAAGGATGATTGACCTTACTATTCTTAGATTACATGTCTACAGGGTACTTGCATTAGAGATTTAGGATGAATAACTGTGTTGTATAGGTTGGCCCAAAGAAAAAAAAATTTGTGTTGTATAGGACGAGATCATAAATTTACTAAAAGTTCGAGCGACTTGCGATCTTTGTGGCTTTTTTCATTTGAATTGTTTGGACATGTGGTCAGCCGTATGGATTGTGGAATGTTCCTAATATTCAATCTTGATGTTGATACTCAGAATAACTGTAGATTATGCATGAAATTTGGCTTCATAGCAACCTTTATAATCAGTACAAGAATGTCATTGCATTCTCTAATTTGCCGCCTTCCCTATTCTCTGGGAAGAATTGTATCAAGGATGAGTCGGTCTCATTGAAGGTTCTCGTACTGTCACATGCAGAGGTCTTTCAAGGAACTTTGATATTGAAAACTCAGAGAATAGAAGTCCACCTCTGCTCTTAAACTTTTTAAGTAGATTACTATCTTATCCTGAAATTACTCCTTTTGAGGGTCTGGCTTCGAGAGTAGGGCCCCTTGCTCATCATCTTCGAATTCCCGCAGGTAGTGCTGCCATTTTTTACTGCATTCACAGCCTTGCCGATAAAACTAATACACTTTGCAGAGTGTCCTCTCTCACCAAGATTCTGATACGTGGAAGAGCTTGCAAAGAGAGAATGAACCTTGCAGAAAGATCCTTGACTTGCTTCTCTGGTTTCTGTTGTCTGTTGATGTCAAAGTAAGCTGGTGCTTACACGGAACAGACTGAGGATTTGGAATGGTTTTTCTTCTTTTTGGATGAGTAAATTGGAATAATTGGCAATCAGCGGATGAAATTTCCAGAAGCTCAACACATATACGAGTGTATATGATTTTTCATACTAGATATACTATTATGGTGCACTGTCATACAAGATGAAGATTTTTGGAAAGTGTTGTGTGTACTGTGTATTAGAGAAAGCTTCTGATCTCCTATCTTGTCTGATCTTCTTCTTCTTCTTCTTCAGTTAACTAAGTTCACTGCAGATTGTGAAGTTCACTAATGTTCTTCGGCCCTAGGGATGGATGGCCTGCTTTGATGGATTGACACACTTGGTGTTCATGACCTCAGAAATCATGACATCTCAAGTTGTTGGAGCTAGCCTGTAGAGTTTTAGCGAAGCAACATTCTCGTTTAGCACTAATAGAGAGCATACGCTCCGACTATGCAAGTACGATGGGCTCCCAATCGAGACCGAGGATACGCCGATCGATTTCTGCTAGGGTCTTGGGCTTTCCTATCTGAGCATAACGCAGGGCAATGTTCCTTCGCGGAGCCAATGAATTTAGCCATCGATTGGTCTCCCTTCCTAAGGTCTAACCATTGTTGACCAAGAAGATCCTCTTGTGCTGTAGTTAAGGTGAGAAAAGAAGTTGCAAGAGACGACTATGCCTCGTGGGACATCTTAGCAGAGAGAATAGTCACCCTGATTTTCTTCGTGACAGCCAACATCACGCATGTAAGGGCAAAGTTGTCTCTAGACTGCCTGTAGGGATAATCTGGGTTCAACATGGTATTTCCATATGCTCCTATAACGGCCTTGCTCGATGCCGTGATTCTACCTTCGACATAATCGATCCACCCGTAGGTGGTAAGCAATGGGGTCATTACTTCTTTCCAGTAGAGATAATTCCTGCCATTGAACTTGACAGGTATGGTTGGAAAGGACGAGGGAAGAGCAGTGGAGTTCGAGGAAGAAGAGTAAAGGAAAGTGAGGGTTGAGGAGGAAGAACTATCAACCATGGTGCTGAGAAGGTAGACGAGTCAGAGAGATGAGCGAAAGCAAGCTAATCAATTGGGAGTTACTCGGTCAAAGCTCTAATACCATAAAGATTCGGGCACACAAAATGGTTGAATCCTCACTTGAATATGAGGTGAGTATATTCAATTATATAGACATTGTCCATAACTGTCAAAGGAAAGTACATTAATGTGTATTAATACAAGCCTAAAGTACAACAAGTACATATGAAAATACCGAGCAAAACAAGTATGGATGGAAATCTATGATCTCGTATCATTCTCTATTAAGTACATTGCTCAGAGTTCCAGCAACTCGGCATGCAACCTTTATGGCTTTTTACATTTGAACATGTTTTTTCGGTAGGTTACATTTGGACATGTTCATCCCTTGAATTTTACGACCCTGAGTTCAGTGCAAAGTACAGAGTATTTATTCATGAGAGAAGAGTCAACTGTTACAATTAATGAATCTCATGCATGCGACGGCAATGACCAACTGTTACAATTAAGTCTATATTATGTTTCTTGTGATCTATAAACAGATAAGAGTAGAATTCTATTCAATACACAAAAAGGGAAAAAAGCGAAAAATTAGGAGAATTGGGAGAGAGTTGGAGATGGAGGATTTCAGTTATGTTATTTATCTTGTGCTATTCTGCTGGAGCCTACTTGGTGCCTTCCGGTTGGTATCGAGCCATTGGAGAAAGCCCTCTCATGCCAAGCTACCCCCGGGGCCTGCGCCTCTACCTGTGATTGGGAACCTCCTGTCTCTCGGTGACAGAGCCCACAGGACCCTCGCAGACCTGGCCCGGATCCATGGCCCTGTGATGTCCCTGAAGCTTGGTTGCGTGACCTCGGTGGTGATTTCCTCGGCTGCTGCTGCCAAGGAAGTGCTGCAGAAGCATGACCTCTCCTTCTCTGACAGGGCCGTGCCTGATGGGGTCCGTAATACTGACCACCACCTCCCGCTCGGTGGCATGGCTCCCCGTCTCCCCTCATTGGCGGAGCCTTAGGAGGATCTGTAAATCACATATTTTCTCTGTTGAGAGGCTCGCCAACAAGCAAGACCTCCGCCGCCGAAAGGTATGCTTGGATATTCTCTTTGGAAATTTTTGCTGAATTTTTGTGCGCTTTATAAGACGTGTTAGATCTTAAAAACTTCGTTTTGACGTGCCATAAACTCATTTCTTTTTCCTTCATTTTCCACGAAGACCAAATGGAAGAAATTGGAGACGATTGCCGGACTGGCCCGGAATCCTCTTTACCATTTAAGTCAAGTATGTAGTCATTCCATTATGCATTCTCACACCTTTTCGGTTTGCTAACTCTCCTCACAAGGTTGACGAGCTTGTCGAGCATGTCCGGGAATGTGCTGGCGCCAGTAACCCAGTTGAAATTGGGCAGGCGGCATTCAGCACGACCCTGAACTTACTCTCTAACACCATTTTCTCGATGGACCTGGCGGATCCGAGCTCAGAGACAGCGAGGGAGTTCAAGGGGCTGGTCAGTGACTTGATGGCAGCAGTGGGCGAGCCCAACATGTCAGACTTCTTCCCCTTTCTCCGGCGCATGGATATTCAAGGGATCCGGCGCCGCTTGACAGGCTACACTGCGGGGATGAGCAAGATGCTTGATCGTTTCATTGATGGACGGGTAATGGCGAGGAAAGAGAGCAACTACCGTCCCGTTAACGATGTCTTGGATGTTCTTCTAGACATATGCGAGGAAAATAATGATGAGCTCGACCGAACCAACATGCAGCACTTGTTGATGGTAAATGTTACAGACTTCCGTAATTCGTTCGTTCCAGTTAGAAAAAGCTCTTATGTGGTTGAAAGTACGAAATCTTGTTATTGTTTGTGGAAAAATAAGGGGAAAAAAAGGGTTATAACATTCGATCAGAAAGCTAAGACTGTCTTCCACAGACAAACCTTTCACATGTTTTGAGTCTTTGATTAAAAAAAAAAAAAATGATTGCGTGTGAATTATGAATTTTTTGATCCATTATTTTTCCTGGTCCAATGGCCACGGTATGAAACCTGACAAAAAAAAGCCCAGATTTCTTCGCAAGCAATAAAGAGACATTTTAATTGACCTCTAGTTTTCTTCTATGATAATGATACCGAGAAACGGTCATAAATCATATAAAAAAGTCTACCCCGTTTTGAGTTTCCGATGATGACTATTGGATCAACAGTTAATAGGACCCACATTGTTTCAACATCAGTTAGGACCTATTGAGCTGTTCATAAAATGAACGGTTGAAATTCCTTAATTTTTATCTCTCTTGGAAGCTTAATTAGCTTAATTAATAGTCGAAATCTCTATACTCCTGGGCTGGAACATCTTATTTCTGTTTAATAAACTACTAGTTTAATGGCCGTGCGATGCACAGGTTTTACTTTTAAATGCTAAATGCAATAATATTTTCCAAGCAATTCACTGATTTTATTATTTTGATTTATATCACTTTGTACTATGTAAATTAATTTTAAACATATCTCATACTATAATCCCAATAAAGGGTTAGCCCATTCATGCAATTTCTAGTTTACTTTATATAGATAGTTTTTTAAGTAATAGTTGATTCGCCCACTTTTAAAATTTTTATTAACTCATTTTATTCCTTATTTTTAATAAAATATTGTTTTTAGTAAATAATCTTAAACTAACGTGTTGTTTTTGGATAAAAATAAAATTTTCTATAATTTTAAAAAGTAAACCTTAAAAAAATTATAATTAGTTTTTAAATCACCAATTCTGTTTATGATACTTCATATTACATTCTTTTATAAAATTTTGTATAATTTATAAAAAAAATTATTAATTAGCTTTTAAGTCACTGAGACAAATGGTAGTTTTTAATACTATATTCTTACACCGAGTGCTATTTCTAATTACTAAAATTACTAAATTTATATTTTTATTCCTATTAATGTACCTCATTAAATGCACCAATTCATTTTTACTTATGTATATTAGATTAGATTTGAACTCCACCTTTTTAGCCGGAATTTTGCTTTCGTAGTAGCCAAAGTGATGTTATGATATCGACTATGTCAATTAATTTCCTTCATAGTCATTTTTCTCCATTTTGAATCTCGAATAGCTAATTAATTATCTTGGAATCTTTTAAAATTTGCAGGATCTATTTGCTGCCGGGACAGATACAACTTCCATTACACTTGAATGGGCTATGGCAGAGCTGATCCACAACCCAGCCATCCTCTCAAGGGTCCGAGAAGAAACTGATCGAGTCATAGGTAGAGGCAACCTGGTCCAAGAATCCGACACCGCCAGCCTCCCTTACTTACAGGCCGTAGTGAAAGAGACCTTCAGAATGCACCCATCCACGCCTTTCCTGATCCCTCGCAGGGCCAGGGAAGACACAGAGGTCATGGGCTTCACAGTCCCAAGAGGTGCGCAGGTGCTGGTGAATGCCTTTGCAATAGGCCGTGATCCAGAGAGCTGGGAGGACCCAGACTCGTTCAGGCCCGAGAGGTTTTTAGGGTCGGAGATCGACGTGAAGGGACGAGATTTCGAGCTGATTCCATTTGGGGCGGGCCGACGGATCTGTCCAGGGTACCCGCTAGCACTGAGGATGCTCCCGCTGATGGTGGCTTCTCTGGTCCAAGGTTTTGATTGGAAGCCTGAAGGTGGGGTAAGTCCCAAGGATATGGACATGGAGGATGTGCTCGGGCTCGCCCTCCGTAAGGCTAGACCATTACGAGCCATTCCAATTCCTGTGCAGTAGCCAAAATTATTAGACAAAATGCACGTCGTTTTGGTGTTATCTCGTATTAGAGCACTCATGAATAGCCCATAAAGAGTACACCTTCGTTGTTGTCGTCCCATACTACACTCATGAAAATGGCTGCTGATTTTCTATCTTGATGTTCATACCTAGAATTACTTAAGACTATTGCAGAATAACACGTCTCATCACATCACCTCCGCGGTTTACTTGGTACAGATTATTCTTGAACTCGAATTCATCATGCTTGCGGGTTCTGATTGAAATCCTGTACATCCTCACACAAGCGGTGACATAGGGGTAATAGCGCATGCCGTGATTGGATTCGAGTGGACGGTAGCCAAGTTCTTAAGCAGATAGTGCTGCATGAAATTTTCTGCTAGGTAGATAAGAATCTCATCGCATGATAACTACCAGCTAGCATTTATGAACTCACTCAATCAAACATGGCATCTTAATACGGAGAATTTAAATCGTGTGCTTTACCTCTTCTTTCCGTAAAGGAGTTTAATTGGACCTTCAGGTTGATCGATTGATCAACCCGCACATGCTCTTTTACAGCAGCGGACCACTAGGAACCATGGTCTGATTGCTGTCATTGCACGTAATCGGGAACCTTCTCTCCTCCAGTGTCAATTGTCAAAGATGCAGAAGATCCTCTCGGGCCTGTCCCAGATTTATGGTCCATTGACGTCCATGAGGGCTTGGCTCGACGACCTGGCCTCATGGGGATTTCCCACGATACGGCTGTTTAAATTGGATTGATCCATGGCGGAGCTCATGGGCAAAAGCGGATTGATCCATGGCAAAGCTGATAGGCAACTCGGTCATCCTCTGCAATGCTCTAGAAGAAATTCATCCATCAGCAGATCACAAAGCAACACTTCGACCCGAGGGACTCATGGTCCGGAAGAGGAGCACAGGTGGCGCTGGATATTTTCACTATCACCTGCAAACCCAAAAGCTAGGCCGCTGAATGCAGTTGCCATTGGTCGCACCCCGAGAGCTCTCACCCCAGCTCATTTAAGCCAGAGAGGTTTCCGAGGTCAGAGATCATTGTCAAAAAGGAAAAACTTTGAGCTGATTCCTTTGGGTCCAGGCAAGACAAATCAGCGTAAAGTATCCATCTGCAGCCAATGCGGGATCATTCCACAGGACATGGATATAGACGTTGTCCTCAGGGCTCATGCTCCACACCCGGGCTAAACCACTGCCAGCTATAGCTATTCCTATCCCGGGATAGTAGCCAGAATTTTGTTTTTTCTACGGGCATCATAGTAAGTCATTGTCATCGATGCCGGGAACTTCCGATTACAATGCTGGCTGGAGCTGTGATCAAGCTTTAAATTCACATCTGAATCTGAATCTCTAATCGGGGACAACAAAATGATCGAGCCGAACATATAAACATGTCAAAATTGCATTTTTTTTTCCCTTCGCTCTTCAGAAAATCAATCGATCACGTTCATTTCCTGCTGGCATTACAGTGTGCAAACCTTCTTAACATACTCAGAAATTCATCAGACCCTTTTGTACAAAACTGAACCGAAACAGACCGCTAAAGTTGCAGACTTCAGCAGACAAACCCAGAAAACTATGACTGTATGAGGACAACTTGATTGATTTAGCTCAGAGAAGAACCGCAGAAGGGGCAGAATCTGAACTCGGGCTCCACGGCTTCCTTGCAGAACCGACACCGCAGGACATCAGGCTGATCTGCCACTGCCGTCGTCGTCCTGTCGGCCGACAGCTGAGGAGGGAAGAAGAGGTTGCAGTCGTTGCAGTGGAGGAGCTGCTCCTTGCCGGGCCACCGCCACACGGGGACGAAGAAGGCCTTGAGCACCTTCTCGTACTCGACGAGATCGGCCTTGGAGCCGCACGTGATGCACCTGCCGGCGCCGTACTTCAGCACCTGCCTCACCTGCTGCTCCACCCCTCCGACGAAGAAGAAGAACATTGCTTCGTTAGTTAGACGAGTTCTCAAGTCAAGAACACAGTCGGATCGATTCGATGCTGAGCTTCGCAATCGCAGTGGGCCGATCACTCGTATTCCTTTATAAATGGGAAGGGAAGAAGTCGGCGCCGGCAAGCCCACCGAACCGGAGGTTCTGGATCATTTCGGAATTCGCTTTTCGCGTTCTGGATTCCTTTCGTTAGCGAAGCGGAAAACAGGGAAAACGGGGAAAACGTCATCCGGTTGACTGACTGGAAATTATGGGCTTCCTTTTGGGCTTTGGTTCTGGGCTTCTGTGTAATGGGCTTCCTTGTGGGCCTTGGCGTAATACTTTACTACGAACTGAGCTACTTCATTATAGCCAAGTACCTTCGATCAAACCTCATGGTTGATTGGACGAATCATTATGGCATCAATCTCGTTTCACGCCGGTCTTCTGTTCGCGTTCGGTCGTATATCCCGAACCATTGTTTGAAGAAAGTAATGTATTTCTCTTGGATATGGTGATGCTCGTCATCTATATCGATTCAGAATATTATTAGGAAATACGTAAACAATATGGATATTAACAATGCTTCTAAATAAAATAATAACACGCTAAACTTGAGTTCGGGAATCTTCGGATGCTTCCATCGCAACTCCTGGTGGGGGATTGTAGATTCTAGTCGAGACAGAAACCTCGGGGGCATTGTTTTGTTCCTTTCGGCGAGGGGAGATTAACACATAAGCTACACTACATAGACGCGTGGTGAAAATCTCCAATGAATAGGGAAGCATGCTATTGTTCATTCATTAGCTGTCCATGTCGCTTTCCATCAAAATTGAGGTTATGTATGTGGTCCATGGAATTGCATTTGGCATTTGCATCGACCCATAGGTACAATGAGCTATCTCATGTCACCTAAGTACGTTCGACTTTTGATTTTTCTTTTTTCAATATACGGTTATACACTATCAACTCAATAACACGCTACATCTAAGTATAATTTACGATATCTATCAATCGTAATCTTACGAGAAATGACACGCTTTTTTACTCTGGAAAAAAAAAAAATTCATGAGTGTATAGTATATTCGGTGAAGATTGCCCTTGCAGGAGACAATCGAAACTCGCCACTTGTCAAGCTCAATTTTGTCTCAACTCCCTTGCCTTTGCTTTAACTACAAAAAAGATGCATGAACTTTCACCATTTCCTCAATTATAGCCAAATGCAAAGAGGAATTATTGCGCAGATGGCATTCGCTTATCAAAGTAAGAAGCACAGATACCATCTAGCGTTGAACAATTGTAATGGGGCCAACCACGCATTCTACTATGAGTGTTGCCCCGACTCAGACACCTGAACGCGAGCAAATCCTTCTAGTGTTCTAATTCGCGCTTTAGAACTGAAATCCTTCACTGATCAACTCGATGTGGTCGTGCAGAGTTCTCTGCACAACTTCCTTCGATGAAGTCCCTCATGCAAGCAACGTGGCGCAGCTAGCTAGGTTGCTCGACTAGGTGATTCGATGGAAAATCATCAGGGATGATTCCGTAATTTCTAGAAAATTCTGGAAACTGAAAAGGGGTTACCCGGAAGCAGCCTTGCCACGTGCAGACATTATGTTTGGTGACGAGAAATTTTATCCTTTGGGTGATTCCATTTTCCAGCGAAAGTTTTGTGGTTTCATTGTCGCTGTAAGATGAACTCAACTCCACACATGGAATCCTAGAAAGGTACAATAACAAAAGAAGAGACGTGGACACATTCTCCGCCATGGCTGCTGCTGCTGCTTCCCAACCATATCCAAATCTCCTCCATGCATCCTCCTCCTCATACTTTCTCCCCATTCTTGCATCGTTCATTTAATAAATGATCGTGTCGAAAAAACCCACATTCATTTTTCAGAAGAAGATCAAATAATTAGTGGTCAAAACTAGGAGGAGATCGAGCGGAGCTGAGTTGTGTAGCCATGGCTCAAGCAATGTTGGTGATGCCGAGTGCGTCCGGGCACTCGGTCGATGTCAAGAGAGACGGTCTTCTTCGGTTCCAGATCCAACGGCTGCGGCCCAAGTCTTCCTTTCCTAGTCTACTTGGGCTCAACCCGCTCCTAACTCCTGCCTCGCTCGATTCTCGCCGTCCCGTGTCGTCTCCTGCCGTCGCTCTGTTCAAGTCGAAGACCAAAGCCCCTCCCAAGAAGGTATGCGACAAACTTGCCTATACGTATATTCTATGGCTGAACTCGAATGTTAATTGCTGAAGTTTCGGTAACGGAAT
Source organism: Punica granatum (assembly GCF_007655135.1). Classification (NCBI taxonomy): domain Eukaryota; kingdom Viridiplantae; phylum Streptophyta; class Magnoliopsida; order Myrtales; family Lythraceae; genus Punica; species Punica granatum. The sequence continues at coordinate 2,212,313 of NC_045130.1, forward strand.
GTTTGCAGGTGGCAAAGGAGCCGCCCAAACCAAAGGTAGAAGATGGGATATTCGGTACTTCCGGCGGCATCGGCTTCACCAAGGAGAATGAGCTCTTCGTCGGTCGGGTCGCCATGCTCGGTTTTGCTGTGAGTAAACTAAAACGTTTACGTAATGATATATTGATCTTCCAAGCCAATCTAGTCTACTGAAGTGGCAAATAACATCTTTTTGTTCTCTCAGGCGTCTTTACTGGGAGAGGGGATTACCGGGAAGGGTATCCTCGCGCAGCTGAACCTCGAGACGGGAATCCCAATCTACGAGGCTGAGCCACTCCTCCTCTTCTTCATCCTCTTCACGCTGCTCGGAGCCATCGGAGCCCTTGGCGATCGGGGCAAGTTCGTGGATGACCCTGCCACTGGCATTGAGGGGGCTGTGATTCCCCCAGGCAAGAGCTTCAGGGCTGCCGTCGGCCTCAAGGAAGGAGGTAAAATTCAAAATAGTGATTTATAACCCCTGAAGTTTTTATCCTGTCTCTATTTGCCCCGCATAGAGTCAGTTCTTCAAGTATATATTGCTAATCAGCACTTCAGTAGGGAGTAAATTGAGTTGATCCGCAAACTTCATGGGGCAAATTGAAACTGGACTCTTGATTTTGACCACCTCACGCGCGCCTTCTTTTTTTTTTGTTTTCTCGATTACAAGGGAGGCCTATGGGCTTAGTATATTGAAATAGAGATCCTAAATATTTAATAAAGGGACGCGAGTAATTTCACTGGGTATCGATTCTAAGACCTAATCACCAAGCGAGAGGTACACCACTGTGCTATTTCCTCTCTTGATCATGCTCGCCTCTTTTTAAACTTCCAATAATATATAATAGACTGCTGCCAATTTATTAACTGAAACTAATTTGGTAATTTTCGGTATCATGAAAAGGTCCTCTGTTCGGGTTCACCAAGGCGAATGAACTCTTTGTGGGAAGGTTGGCTCAGCTTGGTTTCGCTTTCTCATTGATCGGAGAAATCATCACCGGTAAGGGAGCGCTTGCCCAGCTCAACGTCGAGACAGGCGTCCCCATCAATGAGATCGAACCGCTTGTGCTCTTCAATGTCCTCTTCTTCTTCATTGCAGCAATAAATCCCGGGACTGGGAAATTTGTCACAGATGAGGATCAGGAAAACTAGACAAACAAATGCATTTGATTCCCTTCTGGTTACTCTAAACCTCTTCGTTATTGTAATCATGATGCGAGAAAAATGTAGTCACATTCTGCATTAATTCTGCAGTCCTAATTTAGTCGAGCAGAGCTCAGCGGTTCAGTTTCTCTTATATTCTTACTATGGTTGCCGTGTGAAGGAGAATAATACACCAATAATCTTGACTGCCGAATTGTGCAGTTAACAGAACCAGATCGATCAAGGCAGTTTGACCATCTGATGCCCGTCATCCTCCGCACCATGCAGATATATAATAACCGAGGTCTATAATCAGTTGTAACTTCGCGAGGTCAGTTCAACAATGTCTAGACTGTTTCGGATAAGTAGGACCATTTCTAGCCATCAAACCATAACACAGCTAAGTAACCAGTCCTAGATGTACGCAAAGCTTAGCATACTACGTTAGAGCTCATTTACATTGACCACTTTTCCTTCCACCAACTAAAGCTCTAACAGGTCAAACTTGTGAGAGGTAGGGCTCAATTCAATCCAATCCCTCCTGCAAAATTGAACCAAAACATTCAAGGCTTCACATACAAATGTAATAAGGACGAACATGCTGATTATAGAGAGTGACTGCCGCCGAACAACAGAAGATGCAACGGAAGCTGTTCATTGCTACCTTGTTTTGCTCTCTCCCGCGCAGTTCATTGAGAATTTGCTCAGCCATCCGTTTCCAAAATGTAAATGTCATTAAGGCGGGTTTGTGTGAGCGGACACAGAGAGAGAGAGAGAGAGAGAGAGAGCGCAAAAGAAACAAACCTGAATGCTCTCCTTGATAGAAGGCACTGTCTGGATTCAGTTCCAAAGCTGAAAATATTGTGCGGGAATTAGACAATGCTAGTAAGAATACTAGATATTCCCCCAGACTCTAGATAAGAACTGATCTTTTAACATTCAAACACAGGGATTCTCTTTTCCCCTTTACCCCCATTGGCATTTAGTACTAGACCTGTCAAATGGCTAATGCAAGGAATTGTCGAGGAGAGCTCCAAAAAGAAATTGTATCGATATCATACATTATCTTGACCATATTAGTTCAAATTATATCCAATTACGGTAGTTTTATTGGCCAAAAGACGTAAAGCCCAGTCAGAACTGGGTAAAAGAAAGTCACACTGTCAAACAATTAAAAGACCAAAAGGCTTCAAGGAAGATCTTACTCAATCATTCATCCATTATACTGCTAGACTAGATGAGATTATTTCGCAGAACTGATGAGGTTTGACAGAACATGAACTCCAAGTCTCAAGTCCATTGTGATAGAAAAGAAGGGATCAATCTCATGCCTACCTTTCTTATACCTCTTAATAGCATCACTGTACCTCCCAATAGCATAGTATAATGCACCAAGACGACTGTATGCTTTCCAATAGTGCCGGTCACAGTGAATGGCATCAAGACAGTCTTCGATGGCTTCATTGTATACCTTGATCTCAGTGAAAGCAGCTGCCCTGTCCAATGTTTTCATCGTACAAATAAACCTTAGACTATAAAACAGTCGATCAAAGGAGTGAAAACTGAAAAAGGAAAAGCACACAAGATTGAACACGTGAAAAATAAGATGAAGATTGGGAAGACAACAAATAACCAACTTCAGGAAAAATCAGAGTTTCAAACTACGTTAAGTATTGTTGAGAAGTTAATAGTATGCAGTACAGTACACTCTGCTCCAATGTAAGAAACAGACATCTCATGTATAAAGAACCTTGTCATACTGACACAAGAATTAACAATTTCAGCTGTTGTTGCTGACCCATTAGCATAGTAAACTGAGTTATCTGCGAGGAGTGAAAGGGCATATGAATAGAGCTGAATTGCATCATATATCTGCTTTGACTCCATAGCCTTATTGCCCGGTGAAAGCACAATACAATATAGTACATTAGTCAACTATTTGCACCAATCGTCCTTTTTTTTTTTTTCCCCCCCTGAAATCGCAAAGTTGAATATCATTTCCTAGCTAGAAAGTCAAAATAGGAACCCATGAGATGCATATAAAAATGTGCATCATCCCATATAGAGTGCTAAGACCACCACTGATTTACAGTTTACTGCTCCGAAATCTATACTAAATTCAATATACCTGCACTTTTTAATCAAACTGAGAGCTCAATAACAAGAAAGGGACAGTGCCAAGAAGAGAAAATGATCACCTTAAGATTTCAGTTTTTCAGCCACATCGTAAATGTTGAATTCACGGCATACAGAATCTTGCATCTCCTGAGGCAAAGTGCATGATAATATATTCCATCAAGACAAGGATGGCCAGAAAAACAGACAACAAGATAATGAAGACCTATGAAACTTAGCACGCAAAGACAAATGAACAGTCACAAATTAGAAGGGGAAAGACATAGGTGAGGTTAAATGGAAAATAATAAAAAGGAGCCACAATAATCAAAACTGAAATAGTGCATTTAAAATGTGATCGGAGTATTTCAAGTGGGGGCTTATAAAACAATCTTTTCGATGATAACTCTCTTTTGAGGATTAGAAGATGAATTCTTAATTAAATGCCTCAACTACAGTAAGTTCCAGCATATTACCGACCCAAAAAAAAAAAACACAGACATTGGAGATGGATGATCTGCCACATTTAACCAAAGCCAGAGTGTCTTGCACAGATCTAATTAGTTCACTGTCCAACCCTCGAAGTACAAGGGCATAGATACAACCAAACCAACAGATAGAACATCTATAGATCATCCATAGACCAATTCATTACAACAGTTTCAAGAAAATATTTCATGCAGTAATTCTACTTTTTCTAGAGAAACAAATATACATCCCTTCATAAAAAGGTTTTGATCATTCAAGGGATATCATCAATTTATTTAGTTAGAGCAACAACTCTGCAAAATCAAGTTCGACACTCTCTGAATATAGTATCTTCTCATATGCTACTAAAGCTAGGCTCTATGAAAGCACAAAGCTTCGATCTGTACCTATGAGGTTATAAATTTATCCCTAAGGCATGTTATGGCAAAAGATCTTAGTACAGTTAGTCCGGGAAGAGAAACTTTCTAGTACGTTAAATTCTAGCTGACAAGGACTAGTTGGATACTTAATTAAAGCTCGTTTAGTCATAAATGCTTAGTTACAATCATGTTAAAGCTCATCTAGCCATAAATGCTTTGTTACAATCATGCAGCTGAACTTTAATTTGGTGCTGTAAAACTAAATAACAAAGGTAACAAAACATACAGCTACAGCTTTAATTATCAAGTAATGCACTTTGTCTTGCGTAGCTGCGGACCAATCATTCGATAGTCAATCACCAGAATGTCCTTATCACGAACAGAATCACAGAATATTTGGAAAAGTTCATTTGACCCTGCCAAGATTAATTGTCAAGAAACCATTAACACAAAAAATAGTCAGAATCATGGAACCCAAAGAAGAAAAATAAATTGCATGGGTCTACCGGGGGCAAAGGGTTTGTTTGTCGGACGCTCTCCCTCAATCAAGTTGAAAGATATTGGTTAGAAGTTGGAGCAGAAAAGCAGAACTGAAGGACACAAGACAAAGGCAGCTAAAAATCTACAGAGCAAACCAGGAAACATAGACTCATTACTATCCTTTCATTTCCAAATGGACCGAGCAAAAGCAAAAGCTACCTCCTTTGATCTATCAAAACTCAAGTCAAACATCTACTCCACCAACCCCATGCTAGTTATGTGTGTTGGGAAGGAGGACATAAAGAAAAAATTTGCCTTTGCTTTCAGTGATCTCAGACGACATTGCTTAACACTCGTCATTTAGTCCACCAGGGGAAATGCGAACGCCCTAAACTGCATAGTGATGATCTTGCACTTCTTTCACTTACACTATAATGGATATCTATTTAAATCATAGGCTCAGGAAAAGGCCACCAATCATCATATTGAATCCTCCTACTTAGCCTCGCGACTGGAATAACATTTACTAGAAGAACGGGGAGGGGGGGTAAGAGGGGGAGGAGGAGAAGAAGAAAAGTCCTCCTTATGCGCTGATCCCTGCGACAAATTGGCTTCGCCACCAGCTTTAAGGGACTCGACAAAGTCCACCAATAATTCTCGTCCGCAAATATTGTCAACCGGAGAGGCAGTATCGACCTTGAACATGTCCGCCAGACATTCTTAGCAACCTCGAGACCCTCAAGATCAGTCCCGGGAGAGTGTTCAACTATTGCATTACCAAGGAATAAGCACGGAACCAGGAATTAGCAACTCCAAAAAGTACTAACAAAACGTCACTGAACAAGAACAGGACATTTTTCGGCATTACTTCCAGGACAACACCCCCATCATTAAAATATTCAAAAAAAAAACCGCATATGTTAGCAGAGAGAGAGAGAGAGAGAGAGAGAGAGACCATTGGAGAGGAAGCCGAGGAAAGCTTCGACGATGAGGCGGGAGACGGGAGAACCAGCCTTCATTTTCGGCATTTGCATCTTCGAGCTCGCTCACTGAGAGTTTGAGTGTCAGCTTTTGCATGATCATAAACTGCGGGAAAGATGGCATATGTCCGACTCCTCGCGCAAAACTAGTACCCTTAGCCTTCAATCAAATTACATCCATGCCACTACAAGTATTCGAAAAATATTAAATATTATATTAATTTTAATGCGATTAAGTCCATGCCCAGCATCACAATTGACTTGAAAGATTAATATTAATATATTCATTCATTGAATCGGGTGCGATTCCTCCGAACTTTCTTGGAGTTAAATTGAACCTCCTTTGATGAGATATCCTAAATAAAGAGTTTTCTAGTAGTGTTCCTTTATTTCGCTTTATTTGTTCTTGTATTAGTCTTATAGATCTATCTGTAAACCGATAAAAGAGAAAAAGCCAAAGTATTCCGACACCAAGTAATAGATTAGACGAGCTCCTATGAATATCATACCGTGAATAAATAATTAGTAAATTAATTACATTGATTAATTTGGCATATAGTAACGTGAGAGGAAAATGAAAATACAGCGACAGTCTCAGCTAACTCTAGAGGAAGCATATATGTGATCTCAAAGCACATGGTCCTAGCTTTCTTCGGTTCAACTCGCTGCCTCAATCCCCACTTTGGTCGATTCTGGCCATCCCATGTTGTCTCCCGCTGTCGCTCTGTTCAAGTTGAAGACGACTGAGACCAGAGTCCCTCCAGGAGAAGGTGGCAACAAATTGTCTATATGTATTTCCTATGACTGACGACGGAATGTTCGCAGGTGTCAAAGACGCCCAAGCCTAAGGTAGAAGATGGACTATTTGGTAATTCCAGTGATGGCATTGGCTTCTCCGAGGAGAATGAGCCCTGGATTGGTCGAGTCGCTATGCTCGGGTTTGCTGTGAGCAGTAAACTAAAACCTGAGCACAATGATACGTTGATCTTTCAATAGCTTCACTGTACTTCCCGAGAGCATAGTATACAGGACCAAGACGATTGTATGCATTCCAGTATTTGGGGTCAAAGTGAATGGCAGCAAGACAGTCTTCAAAGGCTTCATTGTACTCACCGATCTCAGTGAAAGCAGCTGCCCTGTTCAATGTTTTCATTATACAAATAAACCAAGACCGTGAATCAGTGGATCAAGGGAGTGAAAACTGGAAAAAAGAAAATCATACAAGACGCAAACATGTGAAAGGAAAGATGGAGACCAGGAAGACACCAATAACCAAATTTAGAAGAAAATCAACAGCTTGTTTGGATCGCAGTGTAGGGAGGGCAATAACCCTCCACAACTCCGACCCAAACAAGCTATAAGAATTTCAAACTCTGTGATGTATTGTTCAGAAGCTATTTTTAGTTTTGATACGTAGATATGCATGTGGAACTGTGTGTCTGGAAAAAAGCTGGATCTGGAGAAGAAAGTATGCAAATGGAGTGCATTATGCTCCTATATAAGAAACAACCATCTCGGGTGCAAAGAACCTCGTTGTACTAATTTCAGATGTCGGTGCTGACCTGTCGACATAGTAAGTCGCACTATCTCCACGCAGTGCAAGGGCACATGTATAGAGCTGAATTGCATCAGATGTCTGGTTCGATCCCATAGCTTTGTCGCCTAACGAAAACACAATATAATGTTATAACACTCAACCATTTGCACCAAAAATATTTGCTTGAAGTGACAGTGATGAATATTGCTTCCTAGCCAGCAATTGTGAACTGGACTGAGAGATGCATCTAGAAATTCACACTTATACCACGTAGAAAGTCAATACAACCGTTTAATTACGTTTACTGTTTCTGAAGTATCAGTAGATGTTGTAATATGCCTATGCTTTTCGATTAAATTGAGAGATCTAGAACAAGAAAGGGACAGTGCCAGTAAGGAGAATACAATCACCCTGTGATTTCAAGTTTTCAGCCATGTTGTAATTGTTAAATTCACAGCATCCAGAACCTTCCAGCTCCTGATGCAATGCAAAGCACGCGATTGTAATTCTATCTATCAGGACAAGTATGGCCAGGAAAGGGGGAAATGTAACATTTGCATACTGAACAACACAAGTCTAATATTCATCAAAAAGAACCAATACAAGTCTAATAGCAAGCACGCGAAGATATGAAACCAGTCACAATTTTTAGTTTAAGACACCGAGATATGCGTTTGGTTTCAGAGTTAAAGTAACTTTGATTTTGATTGTGAAAAAAGACAAATGTTGTGTAGTGTGTTGAGTTAAAGTTAAAGTTAAAATTTTTGACTTAGGAAATGTGTATTTTTGTTGTGTAGTGGATTGAGTTAAAGTTAAAGTTAAAGTTTTTGTGATTTTAACCCTGAAAATAAACGACTACTGTGTTAAAGCTGAAAATACGACTGCTAACCCGCTAGTACATCAAAATCCTTCCTAATAGTTTCTCCGATTGGGAAATGTAGTGGTGTGGATTAAACGGAAACTATAACCTCATGCAGCTGCATTTAATACGTTGCGGTAAAAATAAATAACCGAATAGCAAATAATACATCTACGGCTTTATGTATTAATTGATTCCCCTTCCAGGGTTGAAGTACGGCGCCAATCATTTGACAGTCAATCGCCAGAATGTCCTTATCATGAAGAGAATCACGGAACTTCCCAACTTATAGGAAGTAAATAATTCCAGTTATTTTTAGAACTGAAATGGTCCTTTTGAAGGCCAAAATCCTAACACGGTCTAAAGTCTACCCAACTTCTAGGAAGGTCAAATTCCAGATTCACATCTCAACCTTGCTACGATGCTCTCCTCTGGAATTACCTCACAAAAACAAATCCGGATGTTGCAAGGATGCCCGACTCCGAAATTGCACCACAAAAACAAATCCAAAATGACCGGATCCGTAATTAAGTATGGTGCTGGCTACATCTGTATCACAGTTGGTTGTGGCAGCATACATGGAGGTGAAGCTGAGCGAACTGTAGGGTTTGGGATGACTCGAGGCAAAATCATGCTGACCAATATGGAAATGAATCTATAGAGTGAAATGGCAAAGTTTGAAAGTTCAGGGACGAAATTAAGTTAGTAGATAAAGCTTAGGGAGTAAAAGTGAATTCCGTTTTACTCTAGGATTTAATTCCGCAGGTTCAGCCTTCACTTAATCAAACACGAATCAGAAAAATCTGATGGAACTCTTAGAAATTCACATCACCAATAACGGCTCGGGTCACCAGCTTGAATTCCTTGTAGTCTACTCGATCGAACCACTCTCCACAGTTAGTTGAAGTAACCGACAAGCCTTTAGCTATGCACAAACGCTCCTAGTAGTCCGGGCTAACTACGTTAGATTTGATAATATGTGCAGTGCCATTTTCTCTTTTTCCTAACCAGCAAGAGCTTCTATCCGTGAGCAGATTGACTCAGTTTTGATCCATCAGCAGCAGATTGGTCAACATCAGGTCCTTCACTCGAGTTCGGGTTCTGCAGGCAAACAACACACGGAAACTCAGATCTGAAGAAATGTACAGGCATTGCTTATCATCACAAAATATTCGAAGCACACCAAAACAAGAACATCATAATATCATCGATTCCTTTCAGTTCCATAAAAAAGCATTTGAGGGTGGTTACTACTTGGTCTTCTCTCTGGAGAAGTTCATCTTCGAGTTTCTGCTCAGCAGCCTGCTTCCAAAATTGTAAATAAATCTCCATTAGAGAGAGACGGGAAGAGAGAGAGAGAGAGAGTCTAGGTAAAAAGCAAACCTGAATCTTCTCTTTGATAGAGGCATTGTGTGGATTCAGCTCCAAGGCTGTAAAAATTATTTAGGAATTAGACGCTGCTTTTGTAGAATTCTCATCAACAACGCCCCCCCCCCCCCCCCCCCAAACAAAAAAAAACAAAAAAAAAAGAAACCTTAAAGGAATCAGCTATTACAAGCATTGAGTTACTCAAGAATATCTTCACTCTTAATTATGTAACCAAAACAAAAATCCATCATGAAGGGTAGTGCAATAATAATAAAAAAGAACTTGAAATTCCATGATTGTTTCCATTATGGAAAGTACGCTCCTCTGGGGCAGTAGATGTAGAAAAGCCATATCGCCTATCCCGAGGAAACTGTCAAGCCACTCCCAGAAATTGGCATTGGAAAAATTTTAATAAACACACAAATCTGTGTATTTGCAGTGAATCCAATTAATTAAGTCAAATGATACATTTAAAATCCATCAGGGTATATGTTCCTGTTAATATATAAGCAGAGCTAAAAGGATGATGGATTACTATCATGATCATGTAAATAAAGTCTAGTACTAGATTTCACTAGGTCGGCATACAGTTTAAATAGAAAGAAATGGAATAATCCCATGCCCACCTTTTCTATACCCCTCCTCAATAGCATTGTGATACTTTCCCAGGGCATAGTATGCTGTGCCAAGACGACTATATGCCTTCCAATAGGTGGGATCAAGCTTAACGGCACGAAGACAGTCTTCAATAGCTTCATCATATTTGTTGATCAGAGTGTAAGCAGCTGCCCTGTTAATAGTGCAAAATGAGTAGAGACCATGAAAACTGTTGATCAAAGGAATGAAAGCAGGGAGGGACTATTGAAAGATTCAAATATGTAAGAAAGATGGAAACACTGTACAAATTACCTCAGCACTAGAAAGGAAAAAAAGATAATCTTATAAGATACAAAAACCATTCAGCTAGACTGTTCGGGAAAAATGGATCTCAGAAATCAGAAGCTGGTATGAGGGATGAATTCAATAGTTAACTTTCATATGGGTATGCGGATACATTTGGTAGAAACCACTATTCAAAAAAGAAAAGACCCTCATTGTTTCATGGGTTAGCAGAGAGTAATAATAACAGTATTAATTGATAATGATCACACCAGGAATTACGATAAATTAGGACCAAGATATTGTATTGCAGTACAATAGATTTACACTATTTATTCAATATATTTTTCTGGTAGATCAATTTATACAATATAGCTTTGTTGATTCCATGTCAGGATTGTTAACTTTTTGCTTATTTAAGTGAAATTGCAAATTCCTGCTCTAACTGCAGTGAAATCCATGCATTGATCAAATTAATAAATAGATACGTGAATAAAAAGTATTGAGGGTCTGGTTCATCCCAAATATGGATTCTGCTCTCTCCATCAAAAGTGCATCACTAGAGAAATATGCAAAACTCGGAGAGGAATGTAGTATGCAGTGGATTTCATTAGAAACGTAACTATCTGAAATTTAATGTGCTTTGATAAGAAGTTGTATTAATTTCAGTTGCAAGTGCCAACCTGTTACAGTAATAAATTGGATTATTTGAGGAAAGTGCAGTGGCAACTGTATATAAGTCAATTGCAGCATTGTATCGCATTGACTCCATAGCCTTGTTGCCTGATAATAAGACAGATAAAGCAATATATCAGTTTAAACAGCCCATACCAAGCACCTTACAGTCATAGTGCAAATGTGGATATAATTGAAATGCAAATGCAGATATAATTTCCCAGTCGTAACTCAGTATCAAATCTATTGTCTGCCAAGCCAACCACTCATTTACATTCAAACGCTTCTTGATTCAAGTTGCACATAATATGCTCATGTTCACCATCAAGGAGAAGATGATCACCTTTAGATTTCAAGGTCTCAGCAGTATTTTCATTGTGCACCTTCTGGCATCCAGCATTCATCATATCCTGGTAAATAGTTTCCATTGAAAAAGGTTAGACATAAGAAAAGAAAAAAAAATCATTTGCAGATTGAAAGGTTGAGTCCATTGGGATTTCCATGAGAAGATATACAAATAGGTCACCAGATAGGGGGAAAAATAATCATCAATGAAATTAAACACCACCACCACCCCCCCCCAACAACAAACCAAAAAAAAAGAAAGAAAGTGGCCAGAATATCAAGGGAAAGATAAAGCACCAGCACAGCAAATATTATGTACTTCATTGTTCCAAATTGAGGCTCAAAAGAAATCTGTCTCTTGACAAGATAAAAGAATGCTTAAAACAGATTGCATATTCAGATGCTCCAATGTATGCTCCAGCATATGTAAGAAAACAAATAAAGCATAAGCATGGAAAACAATATCCTGTCATAATTATTCACCCAGTGTTTTAAGTGAATCCAACCACAGAAGTGAACTATTCCAAGCCTTATACTAGGCAACTGCCAGATGAGATATTCACTTTGACAATCAGGATCTGTTAATCAGAGGTAATGAAGCATATGCACGACAAAGAACCAAGGCATGAATGACAGACATGCAAAGACTCTAGATACCAAAAGTTAGCTTGTCCCATGCGTGCAATGGGACCCTAACAGGAATTTGATTGTTTAAAAGATGTCATCAGTTATATTCTACATCTATAATATAAGGCCGAAGAAGTTGATTTTTCTTAAGGAGCCATCACTCAAAGGCCAAATTCAGCACTCTCATATGAGCTGAGGGAATCTCTTGCATACTGTGGAATGCTACGATTCAACGAAAGCATAAATTGTTATCTGGTTCAATAGCCATTCTTTTAACATCATCCAATGAGGGGAGCCTCCAGCACGTTGAAATCTTACTTTATGGTTTCTCGGATGGAATATATGCTGTTCATCAGAAGGAAATAATAGCACATACAACTGAAATGCAATGCTGCAGTTAAAATAAATAGCCAAGTAGACGGGTCATACCGCTGTAGTTTTCTCTACTATTTGATTTGCTTTCTCCGGTGGAAGTACATCATGAAGCATATCATAGTTAATGGCCACGTGGTCCTGATTCTCAAGAGAATGACGGAATCTCTGGCATAGCTCTTGTCTAAGTAAACCTGAGAATGAAATTGAAGAGACTTTTAGCGGAACAATCAGATAGTATGTAATGAAATCCATCCCCCCCCCACCAAAAAAAAGAAAAAGGAAACTTTGAAGAGACATAGAGAAAGAGTGAGAGTGTACGGGGCTACCATTGTCAACTGGTTTTTCTGTTGAATCCTCACCCTGCTATTTAAGAAAAGTAATTACATGTTAGGACAAAGAAACACCACAAAAGGACGCAAAGAGAGACAACTTCTCAAGAATCAGCAAAGCAAAGCAAAAAACAAGACTGAAATTATTAGTCACTGGTATCATTTTCTTTCCAAGTGGACCTGGCTGATGGAAACCTACTATTTTCGGTCCAGCAATTCGAGAAAATAATCCACTAGTCCTACTCATGTTGTGCATGCTTATTTGTGAATGTTAGATGGAAGAGACAAAGTTACATGTGTTGCATTTATTCGACTTGTCTCATGAAGCATATCCCATATTTCTGTTGAGATTGCGAGAAGTATAAACCAATTATTTGGCACTCAAACTATCAAATGACATTTGCGAGGACAATTGCACTTTATTAACAAGAAAATAAAACCACCTCAGGATAAGCTTTTTGCTTGATATGAGCATATAGACGCCAAGGAACGTCCACCAGAACCACCCGAGAAGAGGATGAACCTTCCTCTCGATTCTCCCTCTGCTCCGTGGGTTGAAGAGACTCAAAGTAGTCCATCAATTCCAATCCAACTGAACTGTTGGTTGAAGAAGAGTCAAGCTTAAACACATCTCTGAGACATTCTCTGGCAACCTCGAGACCTCCAGGATCAGCCCCCAGGGCAGGCTCAACTGTTGCAGTAACAAAGAACAGCCAGAGAACCAGTACAAAGAAAATGCTGTCATTTAGGATCTCAGATTGCCACAGGAAACTTTGACCATTACTTCCAAGGAAAATGTCTTCTGGAAAATGTCTGAAGACGATGATATTCCTAGAGCATCAAATAGGTGCATGAAGGGGGGTTGAAAAGCATGATCTGAAGTGCAACAAAGCCACATTGTCTCGAAAAACGTACTCATTCAAAACCCTAACATTCAAATGAAAAACGTACAAGCTAGAATAAAAACGAAAAGCCATATCGTTCTCCAACTAACAAGCAGATATCTCAAGAATCGCTTTTACAACGTGCTAGCAAGCCATCCGAGAGTCAAAACACGGTCAGCACAAGAACTTCAAATTTTTCAGTGAACAGCAAGCAGAGATTGGCGGGAAAGAGCACAATGCCTCGCGAAATGTCAGCAGAAACTTCCGAGAGAGAGAGAGAGAGAGAGAGACCATTGGAGAGGAAGCCGACGAAAGCTTCGACGATGCGGCGGGGGACGGAAGAATCGGCCTTCAGCCTCGGCATCTGCATCTTCGAGCTTTTCTCAGTCTGAGAGCCTCACTCGCAGTCCCAGTGACGAGAGCGAGTGTCCGCCTCTGCATGATCATGTTCCCTGCGAGAAAGACGGCATATGTCCGGCTCCTCGCGTAAAACTAGTACCCTCAGTCTTCACTCAAATTACATCCATGCCATTAATGTATTAAAAAGACAGTAGATATTATTTAATGTGATAAAGTCAATGCCTAACATCGTACTCGACTTAAAAGATAAATATTCATTGAATGAGTTCGGTTTCCTCGAAATTTTGTCGGAGTTGGACCTTCCCTAGTGAAGGATTGGAATTGGACTATGAATAGGAGGGTCGGATTCCTCTCAATTAATGGCACAAATTTACATACTCAAAATCAATAATTTTTTTTTTTTACTTAGTAGGCTAGTACAATAAGATATGAATTCCTAATGAGTACTAAACATAAAATCTCTTTGTTATTTGACAAAAGCATGCGCTACCACATTATACCATCTTTGATCGAAATCTATTTTCGTTAATGAAATTTTCCTCATTCTTGTATATTACTTTAATAAATTATTGTACCAGTTCATTAGGACCCTTTTCAACCGAAAAAAAAGGACCCAACCCTTCCAACGCCAAATGATAGGTTAGGCAAGCTCCTTTAGATATGATTCTATTATCAATCAATTGATAGTCAACTAGATTAACTAACTGGTATAATTAAGTGATAGGAGAACGAAAAATAAAATGACATGAAAAAAATCAAAGAGAACGTGGCGTAGTGGTGCACAATTGCACGTCCTCTTTTAGTAATTAAGGGATTTCATATTCAATACTCAGTAGAATTAACATGTCTTTTATTAACTATTGTGATTATAATTTTACAATACTAAATATGTGAAGCTCCCTTATAATCGGAAAAAAAAGATAAAAATTTCATAAATTAAGGCAGAAATATATGGCACTCTACTATTTGTGATTTTTTTTTTTTTTTTTTTTTATGTTCGATTGTCCATTTGTTGCTCAAAAGTGATGTCTCCATCGCTCGGAGTTAAGGAAGAAAAATGACAACCCTGTGGAAGAAAGTAGGGAGGGGGGAGGAATCTCCGAGCACATTAACTACTTAACTATCAATGGCAAATCATAGTCCCTTTAGGTAATCCCAAAACTAGTAATGGAAATTGATTGATGGTTGCATTGGCATCTTGAGAGGGGAAAATGAAGTCCACATTTCGAGGTAAGGTTCTAAGTTCGGTAGAGGTATCTCCACATATACAATATGTGAAAAAAAAAAAAAAAAACTTTCCTAGCTCTGTACTGGGGGAGATACTTCCAGGCCCCTCGAATTAGATCGACAAAACTTGCATGATGAGGACGTCATAAACCTACGTGGTGCCCAACCAAACTCGACAGGCTATAATCGACCATACGGCAAAAAAATGGTCAAATCGGAAGTATGGATTTGCCCCGAGCAAAGGGGTAATTTGACATTTTGACACGATGGAAAGTACAAAAGTATTGTATAAAAGATGGTTTTATTTAATTTTTTCTTCATTTGGGGTTCCAAAATCGGAAATAAGCTTTAGATTGGTAGAGAGGAGTGGGATTTTACCAAGTCGAACATAATAATATTCGTTCACCAAAAAAGAAAAAAGAAAAAAAGAACGTAATGATATTTAGAGAGAGAGAGAGAGAGAGAGAGAGTGAGAGAGAAACGTCTTACTTTTTTTTTTTTTTTTGGGTTGAGGGAAGGAAACGTTTTAGCAGTAGAAAAGGTTGAGAGGGGAAATTGAAGGGAACAGAAACAGAGAAAAGAGAAGGGGAAGGGAAGGGGAGAATATACTGAAACACAGAGAGAGAGAGAGGCAAATCACGTGGGATTGAGAGCAGCCGAAGAGGAGACAACTCCACCGTTACGCACCTCCTCCTCCTCCTCCTCCTCCTCCTCCTTTCCCCACTTCTCCATCTGAAGCAAACCTTTCTCTCTCTCCTCTCATCGATCCCCCTCCGCCTTCTCTGTGTGTATCTCTCTGGGTGTTGTTTGTTTGATCGATTCGGTTCGGTTCGAATTTTGGGGGAGAAAGGAAAAATGGAGGAGAGCTTGCTGTGCCAGTGGAGCGTGTTCAGATCTCTCCTCGCCATCGTCCAGTGGTGGGCTTTCAACGTCACCGTGATCATCATGAACAAATGGATCTTTCAGGTCTCTTAATAAAAATTTCATTTTTCATTTTTCCGTTTCTGTTCTATCGGAATTGAGATTCGGGGATTTCAATGTATCCCAGCTTGAGAATTGAATTGGGTGCCGTTTTCATCTGATTCGACATTCTCGTACGGTGCCTGAGCAGCCGCGAGCTGACTGACTCAGAAGCTGCTCGGTCCTCAGCTGTCGTAATTATACGGTGAACTGAGAGAATATGCTAACAGAAGCTTGAGATCTTCAAATCGTTGTCGCAGAAGAACTGATATGTTCTTAGAAGTCCGTACTGATGGCAATTTGCTGAATCGCTTTTATAGCTTCACCGGATCACATCTTTGAGCATATATTCATGTCGGGTTCCTCTAATCTGTCGAGATAAGAGAACAGATCTGATGAGATTTTTTTGTGGGGGCTTAGTGTTGTGTTCTTAGCGTGAGAGAATTCATAGGGCAGAGTTTTTGGGGAGCTGCGGAAGGATTCGGGATTGTTTGTACTGTGTGAAAAGTTCCCATTTTTCTGGTGGTACCTTTGCATTGGTCAGATAAAGTTGATACTTAGGCTTCTGAATGCATGATTTGGGGGGGGGGGGGGGGGGGGGGGGGGGGGGGGGGGGTTGGAATTCTGATAGCAAAATGATGGGAGTAATTGGTAGTTTGATGATACATGTGCGACTGCTTTGAAATGGTGTGAGAAATTCTGCAATTCTAATCCAAGGAGTTTATGGAATAGCCACTGGAAAACGGGATTCATACCACAGTATAAAGCAAAAGGTAGTGTAGCATAAAGACTAGCAGACCGAAGCCACTTAGGCTTGAAAATTGTTGCACCATGTTGATTGGTTTTATGGAGTCCTTGGAGGTGATCACGTTCTCTTGAGAACAGTATTACTGGGGACATTTGTTAGGAAGGGGAAAATTTCTTAGATGTTCCCCCCCTTAACAGGTAGATGATTATTATAGGCACCCTTTGCTTAAAGGTATGGGAGATTCGCAGCTGTAAATGTGACTTTTTCTCTATTTATCTCAAAGGACAGAGCATGACTGACTGGATCTTATGTAAACTCATTTCTTTGTTAATTCTTCTCGCTGGAGATTCTGAGTAAGCCTGCCTTCATTCTCTTTTTCTTCCCTGCAGAAATTGGATTTCAAGTTTCCTTTGACTGTATCCTGTGTTCACTTCATATGCTCGGCTGTTGGAGCTTCCCTGGTTATCAAGGTGTTGAAGCTCAAACCTTTGATAATGGTTGACCCTGAAGATCGCTGGAGAAGGATCTTCCCAATGTCTTTTGTCTTTTGCATAAACATAGTTTTGGGGAACGTGAGCTTGCGATATATCCCAGTCTCTTTCATGCAGACCATAAAGTCATTTACTCCTGCAACCACAGGTCAGGTCTTGCAAATACTCAAAGCAAGTTCATTCCGCAGATCCGCTAGGTCTCTAAAGTTTTGTGTGTTTTTGCATGATGCATCGCTAACTGATGAAAAAATGTCTTCTCACAGTTGTTCTTCAGTGGCTTGTGTGGAGCAAGTACTTTGATTGGCGTATATGGACTTCTTTAATACCCATTGTCGGAGGAATTCTTCTTACATCCATTACAGAACTCAGTTTTAACATGTTTGGATTTTGTGCTGCCTTGTTTGGCTGCCTAGCTACTTCAACAAAGACCATTCTTGCTGAGTCTCTATTGCATGGGTACAAGTTTGACAGGTAATTTTGTTGTTCTTGTTGTCCATGTCAGTGGCTTTCTAATGTTTTTTAAATGTGTATATTCATCTAAAATTTAATTTGGCTGTATGAATATCTTTGCTCTCAGATTAAGTGTCTACTAGCAAGTGGCTTTGGATTCTTTTATACAATGACTTTCCAGTTATGCTTTTTGCTTGTATATTTTTGCTTGCATTTTACGCAGCAAATCAATCACTGACTTTTCCACTTCTGTTGGTTCTTGTCACTAATTAGCATAAACACTGTGTACTACATGGCACCATTCGCGACCATGATCTTGGCTGTCCCAGCAATGCTTCTGGAAGGTTCTGGGGTCATCCTGTGGTTTCAAACTCATGACTCGATTGTCTCCTCTCTTATCATCATATTCAGCTCGGGGGTTTTGGCCTTTTGCCTAAATTTCTCTATTTTTTACGTCATTCATTCAACCACTGCTGTGACTTTCAATGTCGCTGGAAACCTCAAGGTGAGTTGCAAGATTAGACTGGCATTTTATTTTGATTGCCGTATGTCAAATCCTGTTATTGCCTACAATCTAGCCTCCAATGTAACGTTAAGATGTACTTCACTAAATGACTTGCTTTGTTCAGAACCATATTAGAAAGCACACTGGCTGATTTATAACTTTCAAAAAGAAGTTGCTTTGCTAAAAAGTACCTGAATTATGACAGTTCAATTAAAGAACTTGCTGTTTCAAATGCAGAATGATCTTACCGGACTGGCCATGAAAAATTCTTGGATCGTTATCTGTGTAGTTAATTGTTCCATATTTTCAATTCGATGAAATATTAAGAAAAATTAGAAATTATAATGGGAAAGATAAACTCAATTCTTGAGTCTTCCATGAAAAACTTTTTTTTTCCCCCTCATGTATATAGGTGGCTGTTGCTGTCTTGGTATCTTGGTTGATTTTCCGGAATCCAATCTCGGGCCTGAATGCCGTGGGATGTGCTATCACACTGATGGGGTGCACATTCTATGGGTATGTGAGGCACAAGCTATCCCAGTCCCACCACCCGCCACCGAGCACTCCCAGGACCCCGCGGACACCACGGAGCCGTGTCGAGTTGCTCCCTCTTGTAAATAATGACAAGCTAGACGACAAAGTGTAATTTCTCTAGGCGAGCTGCGGGGAAGGGAGAAAGGAAGTAGTTACTACTAGAGAAGAGACGAGGGGAGGAGATACAGATTTTTAACCTTTTCTTATATTAGATTTACATGAGAACATTATTTAGGGTATGCTTTCTTGGTTCTTTTTTTTTCTCTGTGGGTAAATGATAGGAGAACCTTGAGTTACATTGTTCTTTTACCTTAATTATATAGGATGCATTTGATATTAACCAATATTTATATCATTGCGTCTTCTGTTTCGAGCTGATCGGTTTTTTGTTAGCGAAAGTGCATGTGATCCGTAGGTCTGAAGGGATGTATGTGCTTTCTCTAGGTAAGGAGGAACCATTACAGAAAGTTCGAGTGCCACGTACATCTTGGATGAGTCCTCTTCAAGGCTCTTGTCTTTGACCAGGACCAACGATGCTGACTTTTCAAAATCCTCGGATCTGGTCCAAGTCTCGTGCTGTCAGGTTCATGACACTTCCACTAAGGCTAGGGAGGACATTGAACCGATCAAATCATTAACTATGTTATTCATGGTTTTTGACGAGTCCAACTACTTTCATATTTACAAGACATGAACAGACAGTTCAGGCTGATTCTTTGGGCAGCCAGTTGGTTTCTGTAGATCAATGTCGTCGAATTGGATATCTTTTCATGGACCGATTGAAAAATCTACATAGCTTATTGGGAAGAAAAGGAGAATCAAAGAGAAGATTTCTGTAGTAGAATACATGAACAGATGAATCGGCGAGAGAAGGATATGAATAAGGAAAATTTGTCATGCTATTTCCTCAAATTTCTTCAATAATTAGAGAAGTAGAGCCTCCACAGAATCACCTACACTAACTTGACTACGGCTCTTGGATCAGAATGCCTCTCATCGCTTCTGCAAATCTTTGCACATCCACCCGGAGCTCGTCTAAACCGCAGCCTCAGGAGCTCTACAGACTGAAGAGAAAGTCCTGAGTTGCAGAACTCCTTGAAATCACTGAAGCAATTCCGCGGTTGATTAGCTCATTTCAGTTTAGTATTGGCAGCAGTGACCATTACCTAAATAAGAATAATCAGCACGAGCTTTACAGCCGTGAAGCACAGGCCACATCAGATCCTCTGACCTGTGCCAATTACTGAGTTTTGACAAATCTATCAGACATTTTCCGACATTGGATGGTTATAAATCACCAGGGTCCATCTCTTCTGGAGCCCCAGTGGACATTTTTTGGTGTAAAACAGAGGGGTTGCCCACAGATCCTCCAGTTCTACTACCCGTTTTTGGCCTCGGTTGATTGAGATTCACTATTTCCCAAAATGCTAAACTCATCGAGCATGGAAATCTCTTCAGAAGATAACATCATAGTGCCCGTGCTTAGATAGTGTCGGGTAGTCCTTCCCCTGCATGGAAAGACTAAATTATGATCTACTTAGATGATTAATATTCGACATTGACCATTAAAAATGGGAGAGAAGAAAACTAGTTTTCCAAACCAGTAAAGGCTTCAGTAATGTTTGGTACAAAGGAATGGAAACAGAGTTGCAATCTAAAGGATTTTGTATCGCTTTCTTGGGTCCCCCTTTGGTATGAAACTAGAAACAGGATAGAAATGAATTAACCAGTGAAATGCAATTGTTCTTTATGGCCATTCTGTTTTATTCAGCTCCTTGCCAATCTTAACATTACAAGCATGGGAATAATATGATATGCTTGACAGTGAGAATACATACCTCCGCCTCTTCGTCTTGTCCATGCCTTGAGACAGACGGGAAGCTTCTCTTCTCGAAATATTCCCTAATGAAGAAAGATACTCATGGAATGTGTAGCCTCTCAAGGATAAACACGTTCTCGGAGGAATCAGAGATTGAACCACATCCATGAGGCATGACTTTGCTTCTCTGTGATAAATAGACCAAAAATTAAACAAATTGACCGTTAAATTATCACAGAATTACAAATTTTAGTTCAAGATAACCCTACAAAATATATATATATATATATATATATATAAAATCCAACTCTAACAGATGGGAAATATAAGTTTCTTGAAAAATGAAACAACAAAAGACTATTTGCGGGAGCAAAGTGCGTTAAGATGGAAATTTGATGCCAATATGTCAAGTGGAAATCTTGGTCAATGCCATAAGATATCATAAGTCCTACCTATGTTTGATATCCATCTATGATAAATATGAAAACATAGATATACCTTCTTGAAGTTTCATCTGTGTTTGGAGGATTCAATCTCTGACCCATTCCACCATCTAGACTAAAACTAGATCCTCTCATATCCCTGAGAATCATGTTAGCTAAGGCCATCTTGTCATTTGTCAAAGACAATATCTCTGAGGTCAAATCCACCGTTTGCTTGCCATCAAGGTTATTCAAACCAACAGCAGCGATATCTTTTGCATAAGAGCAGAACCCATGCTGAAACATTGTGGATGTCATCTGCCATTGCTCATGACACCAACCAAAGAATTCTGGTTCCTCAGAAGCAAATGTCCTAGGATCCAAACAATCCTGCAAATTAAACCAAAATGCCAATTATACAAAAAGTAACTCCAGAAAAATGGATAATTAAGACAGGAAACAGTGAAATGATACTTACACTCATTACTGCTCCACACCGGCAAAGTAACGTATCAGATTGTGAAATTAGGTTGCTCATTCCACTGGCTTCTCGTATGATCCTCAAAGCATCTCTCTCTTCAGTTGAGACATACTTTCTCAAATCCTTTACACGAAGTCTTTTCCATGATTCATGTACCACATCAGGCACTGATCTTCTCCTAAAATCCATGCGGCTGCACTCATCCATCACATCATGTCCTCTTCCAGTAGCTTCTGCATGTTCGTATTGAGTTACTTCCTCATCTTCATAAGATTCTGCTGTCACGTCATGAGTAGTTCTTGACAGATCTGAGAGTTTATGCAATCTGCTTAGAGGCTTGCCATGCTTCGGAGACAGGTTGCTAGTCAGCCCATTGCATGTGAAAACTTCCTCCGTCTCAACAACTTGAGGAGAAGAAGAAATTGTTCTGCATGACATTGCGTCTGTTTCATTTTCAATAGTCGTTTCAGGAACATATGTTGTCTCAGGGACACATGATAACTCATCAAATGACGCTTTGCATTGACTGTCGATTTCATATTTGGTCTGAATCCCTGAACAGGGAAAGAAACAGAATTCCTCGTTTTCCACTTTGTCCTCGCTTGGTTTGCTGGGCGATGGGGTGAGAAAACATTGCTGGTCTATACTGAGACTAGGAATTCTGCTGTCATTCTCATCCTCAGTATCAGAAGACAGTACAACATCCAGCTTTCGTCGACCTTTTCGACAGGTGAATGCAACAGGGGTGCCTGGTGATCTTGAGAAGTCACAAGGGATATCTATTGATTGAGTGAAAATTTCCTGGTCATCATAAATGGAACAGTTCCTGCTTAGCATGGCTTCTTTCCTGGCCTCCAAAGCTTTTTCACTATGATCCATATCAAACAAAGAAACCAGTGCTTCCTTGTCAAATTCCTCCTCAACCATGGGTAAATTAGAATTCTCCTCCATCCCAAATAATGACACTGCAATTTCCTTCTCAACTAGCCCAGATAACTCCGAAGGGAAATTCCAAGGCATCAACTTTGGCAGAATATTATGGACCAACTCAAGGTCAAATAACCCAGCATTACTTCGGGCTTGTTCATCTGAGATACAAAAATGGAAAAATAACATTAGTTCTCCTTCCACAAAAGCCTATATGTCAGGCTATTTACAAAAACAAGCACTCATACTTGCCTTTCTGATGATATCTATTACCCTGACACCAAAACTGGAGATGCATAAGGGTTTTACGAATATCTCCCTTGAAACATTCAACAAGTCTCTCAATTAGTTGAGGGTGGATGGAGAGTTTCTCAGCAGCACAAACCTGAAGCACAAAAGAAATTTTATGTATTTATAGACTTGCCAAAGGGGGAAAAAAAGAACATAAATATCAATGTGCGGAAGGATGTACCATATATGCATGGCGAACAAGTTCCTCAGGGGATGGCATTGCAAAGCTCATCTCTAGTCTGTCCAAACTATCAGGGAGTGCTACCCTGCTGTCTAAGATAAAGCATGATATCTTTGAGCCACCATAAGGAGATCAATAAATCAATCAACAAGCAATGATCATGGCACTTACTGTTTGTCGTCAAAATCAAAGGACCCTTTGCTGTGTCAGCAATTTGTTCTATAGCAGCAATAAAACCACGATCTTCAAGAAAAGTGATATCAACATCCTCGAAAAGGATTAAAGGTTTGACTTTCCGTCGATCACACAAAACTCCATTCTCCTTCATAGCAAATTTATCGGCTTTAGTGGCGTCATATGAAGTGTCCTCATCGGATACTTGTATTAGTTCTATCACCTCATTACCCATAGTGAACTTTATTTTACTATTTGGTAGTTCTGAATTACATTTTTGCTCCTTCTGAGGATCCAGATCATTTCCTGGTGACCTGCATCAATATACTCTACTTGAGGATCATACCATAAACTGGAATCAGTATCTGGTCCAAGCGGTCAAGATTGATTTTTAGCAACTCTGACAATGAAGGTACAGGCATGAAATAATTTGTTCTTAAATACTTATATCTCAAAGATGAACAATTTGAGCAGTTCATGTTGAAATCAGAACATACAAAAGGAGAAGCATTAACCAAAAGAAAGAATGGAGACTATAAATCAAGACATTAAGTCTCAAACCTTGATCAGTACACTTAATAAAATGATCTCAGATGTCATAGCAATCAGACAGCTGATTAAGGAAGAATCATGAAGTCCAGAGATAATTTAACCTGCTAATTCATTTCCAACATTTGGAAAGGCAGAAGCAAAGGTTCAGTTTATCTGCAAGATGATGTGCTTGATATCATTTATTAACTATTGTCTGCCACTAGAAAGCAGGACTCTGCATAATTTCTCCATGCTTAATTTCCACTTCTACACACATTTTCCATTTGCAGTGCTCTCAATTCTACCATGATTATCACAGACTGTCCAGATAAATATGATCTTCAGTTCGCTTAAATATCTTCAGAACAACATTTCATTACAGGAACTTATCAATAGAAAAATGTCACAAAAAGCTTTTTGACAAACCATTTCAACCACTGGGATTCCAAGGCTTCACCAAATCTTTGCTTCACCAAGGCACCATTTCGACACTCTGATGCATTGACCTGGCACAATCACGAAATTCATGCATTCATATATGCCACAAACCAATTAATGAATAGATCATCTTTCAGAGGAAGACTAATTATATAAACAATAATAACTATCATTAAGGAATGTCTCATTTTGTAAAACTATATTGAAGACTTAAAGGAAGGAAAACACAACGTCATTGATTCTTTATGCCTCACCCAGATGATTAAAGAGGATGAATGAGCAAAGAAAAGCTACAGGCAGCTACAAGAACAAAGCCTCCTTTTTCATTAGCTAAACGTATATTTTACAACATCTCATATGCAGATGAAGGTTAAAAGTGCAGTGGTCAAATGTTGTGCATCTACCATGACTTTCATTGCTCAATATCTCATCACGGTGCACTAATATTAGCTTTAATCCTAGATGTTTTAGTTGAGAGTATCGTCATATTGTTGGAAAATAAGAGAGAGAGAGAAGGATGTTGTTCAGAAAATTATAAGTTCAGAGGCACCTCCATAACATCAAAACCTTGTTCTTCAGCACACGCATAGATAGCTGCAGACTTCCCACACTGCATCAGACAAACAGATGTACAAGGATATCATAAGTTAATCCAATTTCAAACACAACTTCAAGAACATTACAGAAATAAATACCTAAGTAGTAAAGAATTAAAAGAGGGATATGCACTTCTACCTACCCCAATTGGGCCAATAATCAAGAGGACATTTTTCAGTCCTTCCTCTTCGGTGTATTCTGAATCAGAATCAGGCAAGTGATAGCTATTACTGTGCTCCAAGGAGCCGGAATCATCTAATGCATTTACGTATCTGCTGTTATGATTATGTCTTTGATGCCAGAGATGTAACCACTCACTCAGAAACTTTACAGAATCATCATTACCACAAACCTGCAAACCAATGTAAGCAGGACAAAAACCAACTTTAACAACCTCCACGAAAATTCTGACGCATCACATGATAGAGAAATAAACAGCATAAATAACCAACCTCCGTTGACCTCTTTGGTTGGTACTTATCTGTCCATAACATTTCTGCAGGCTTATTACCACGATCAACATAGTAAGATATCATCCTGCAGATCAAGTAACATAACAAAAGGAATCTATGAAGTGCTAGAACTAAGACATGCCATACACACCTAATATAGATACATGCATGCATACATATATATATATATAAAATCTTTCAAAACATATAGATCCTGACCTCTCCTGAAGAAACTTGTCCTGCTGCTTGACATCCAGCTTGCTCAAGTGTTCAGCATGTGTAGATATGAACCTGACTCTTTCAGTTTCATGATACTGCCAAATCCATATGAACAGCAATGTCATCTAATATGCAAAGATAAATATGTTGCCAAAAACTGCAAAGAGCGCCACTGACTGCTTAAAGTATGACGAATATGTACCCGTTCAGACTCCAGCAAGAGAGAATATGACACATGCCCATCATCTTGTGCAGCCAAATCAGTTGATGATGTCTTGTTCAGACATCTTTGTTTAGGTCTATTATGCAATGACTCCTGATTCTCGTGAAATGACTCATTACAGGAATGAGCCACAAATGGTAAATTATCAAATGTTAAACAACTGATGTTGCCCTCGAAAACAGAAGTTGTTCTCTCTAAATCATGAGTACCACTGATAAAGTTATCTTCACAAAATTTCCAGTTTCTCCAATCAATAGGCAGCCTCTCATCATCCTGTACAGGGTTCAACAGTCAGCAACTTCTCCAGCTTTTCTGTCAAGTGCTTGAGGGTCAAAAGTAAGTATAATTAAGAAGATTACGAAAACCATACCTGAGTTTTCTCAAAAACATGAACTGGGCCGAGGGTAATGTCTCTGTTCTTTCCTTCACTCGAGCACATACTGCCATCGATTTCGGAAACTTCCTCACACTTCCTTCCTGATTTCCAGGATGAAAAGAATGGATGAATTTGCCTACCGGCGAACATTCGTGAGTTTTCCTGATAAACATGGATCACACTTTTGTCAGCATCTCCATGCATGGATGAGAGTCAAACAGAAAAGAACAAAGTAAGTCTACTGCTACTACATTTGTCTTCTAAGCATGAAATAATTATAGACTCATAATGAATATCTCTAATATCATGATCTAGACTACAGAAGCTGAACTAAAAAAGAGAGGAAATCCTGATCCACCTCAGCAGTTAATTTTGCTTCTAACCGCAGATTAGGAATTGGCGGCGACCTGTCCTCAATATCCATCAGACTCGTCAATTTCCTTGCACTCTTTGGCGGTGTACAATTTACAGACTGCTTCTCCTTCTGAAGATAAAGAAACAGCTCATGAGCTCTACTGGTCATCCAACATAATTTGCAGAGACAAAGAGATGCATGTCGAACTGGACTTGAACCAGCATTTCAGGAATAAAGGATATGATATAAATGCAACCCTGACCGTAGATCAAGAGGCCGACCCATCTACCTCAAATGAATTCTTGAGAGTGAATAAGATATGCATAAGAAGCGGATATGTACATATGGTACTTCTAATTGACTCGTGTTCCAACAAGGAATAGAAACAATTTTCTCTTTCGTCGTCAGTTAAGCCATGCAATTTCCCAAATTTCGTCGGGAACCGAGCTGAACTGAGTTCGTATTCCACACAAGCGATCACATTGAACCAAAGCAATCAAACAATTAGATGCCCATACACCATTGCATTGTCCCAAAGTGCCAGAAAGTCCAACCAAACTTGGAATTCAGCTCAGGACGCATCTCACCTTCGCCGAAGAAGCCTTCTTTTGGGGGGTAGTAGTTCTCCCTTTCCGCTTCGGCCTCCCCTTTTGGCTCCCGCAAGCCTCCTCGCCCTCACAACCGGCCTCATCCTCACTGCAATTATTGTCCTTCTTCAGGTCCGCAGTGGGTTCAGTCACTTGAGGATTGTGGGTGAACAGCGTTGACTGGACCAGCCTCCGGCGGACTCTCCTGCGTTCCACGGAGCCGGAGCCAGCCGCCGGCGGGGACTCCTGCCGGGCGGAATCATCCATCTTCGCGCACAAATAGAATTGGGATTGGCGGAATTAGGGATTTGGGAAGTGCGATCTATAGCTGAGACCGGGAGACGGCACCAGAGTTTGGGAGGGGGAATCTTTTCCCGCCTTATTGTCAGGGGATCTTTTTTTTTTTTTTTCCTTTTAAAATTTTCCTTCTAATTCTTCCGTCCGATTAATTCAAAGAAAAAACAAAGACTACTTACAATTAATAATGAGTAAACTAACAATTTGTCCATTCAGGGTTACCAAATCTGACCTCATAAAATTTTTTACATGAATTTTGACATTGATAAATTAAATATACATCAAATTATCCCTTCTGTATACTAAAATTAAAGGAAATATATGACGTTAAATTATTTAATTTTTTTCATCATATTGCCCTTCTCATTTTTTATGACATTATATATTTATTTTCTTTCCTTTTTCTAATTTTTTTCATCTTATTTAAATGCAAAAATCATTGATAGAAACATTGAAGTCATCCGCAACTCTCAACTAACCCCCGAATCCTTAGCTCCCAAATACCAAACCTTAATCGAATAAGCCCATAAATCCCAAACCCTAATTGAAGAAGGGTAAAAGGCTTGTCCCCACTGAGTCGACCTCATCGATGGATGGACACTAATTGCAATTACCCCGTTCTCCTCCCTTCGGCCTCCTCCAATGACTCTAACTTTGCATCCCACAACCTTTCCTCAGCCTCCACCACAACACCGTGCAATGAATCAAATGCTTCAGATGCGTCCAACGACGTCGCCTGGGGGAGGGGATGGGCGGAAGGCGAGCCCCCACCGCCGATCCGCCCCCTTTCTCTCTCGAGCATTATGGAAAGTAAAAAAAGAAAATCACAAATCATAGGTTCGAAGGCCAGCATGACGCCGCCATGATCTTGACTATGAAAGCCCAGCTTTTCCACCCGTTGTTCGAGAGGGGGGAGAAGGAGGTGAAGATTGACTTGATCATGGGGAGGACCTTGACGGGACAGTTGTAAAACCCCTACATGGTGCTACGGTGGAGGCCGAGGAGTGGCAAGGGGATAGCGAAGTTGGGTCGTCGACGGAGGCTAACGTCATCCAGATCCGCAGTGGGGCCAACCCTGCCGTCCATTATCCTCGAGAGGGACATCTTCTTAGTTTAGTGTCAATGGCGATGCTTCACCATCGGCTTCCCTTAAGCCAACTCCCCTAATCCCACTTCTCTTTTGTCATCATTTGCTTAAGATTTTTTTCGTAGATTTTTTTTAAATTTATCATATTATATTAAATCACATAATAATCATTACAGAATTTAAAAAATCATAAAATGATTTTTTAAAGTTTTCCGTTCGGAAAATTGATTGAAGGATCGATTTGATGTACATTTAGTCGGTCATTATCAAAATTGATATAAAAAATTAACTGAGATTAGATATGATGGAATATCAATATCTCAATGGACAAATTGTTAATTTACTATTAAATAAATGCAGTCATCGGCCGGTCGGTGCACGTTCCCGCCATTTTCTTTATGCTTTGTTTTTTTTTTTTGCCAGCCAATTTTCAATCGGATTGTTTCCTGACAATTTTCTCATCTAAAACAACAACCATGCGATACTCGTGTGAACCCCGAAATCCCTTGCTGAGATTTCTTAAAGCGGAGGGAGTACCGATATATGACATGGGCGATAAAAACTTGCAAGCTTATAATCACGATAAAAATGTTTCAATATTTACTCGACGTACCAACTTTATTATTATAAAGTTAAGTTCTCGAGTACTTTCAGGAAATAAGAAGATTCAACCGAAGTGGTCAAATAGATTTACGGGGTCATTCATTCGTCCGGCATGAAATGGTCTGCCAAAGGACATAGAGCAGAGAAAGAAGCCCAATTGCCAATGGAGTTCGATGGGCCTGGATCATTAGAAGTCCGACATATCTTGGCTACCCTTCATGGTAGTGCCAGCCACATGCAATTATTACCCTTTATATTTCTGGCGAAATTCCAGTTTGCTCCCTAAGCTTCTATCTCTAATCATTTGGCCTCACTATTTTGCCATACTGTCATCCATTAATTCCATGGGATCTACATGCAAAGTGTTGTAAACATATGGGTAATAATCGGTATCAAATTAAAATTAGGGGGCACAATCAATTTCTGCTTTCTTCTCTTTCACCCGCCACTCCTCTGCCTCATCTTCTTCAGTGGATATAGAGAGAGAGAGAGAGAGAGAGAGAGAGAGAGAGAACGCAATTCAGACACAGACAGACAGAGCGGGGCTGTAGGTTCGTCGTTGCGAGAGCAGAGTTCAAAGGTCAGCGAGGAATGCCATACGTTGCCTCTGAATACAGAACGTTGCTTCAGGTTGTATGACGAAGTTTCAGCTGTGACAGCGCAGTATGATTTCTTTGAGCTATGAATTGTCTCAAACTACGTTAAAAGATGCTGATTTGAACATTTGGCTTGTCTTTTGGGAGTGGGTTCATTTAGATTGAGATGAAAACGAGCAGAGATTGAGCTCTCTTAATGCTAAAGGTTGTAACTTTGGAGGATATGGAAGGAATTTAACTTTAGTTTTCTAGCTAATTAAATTTGGAGCTTCCCTTATTCTTAGAGCTTGAAGTACGAGCAGAAATTATGCCCTCTATGAGAATTTTATTCTTAATGTTATGGTTGAATGTTCTATCTACTGGAGTTATGGCATGGATAGTTTTCTAGTTGGGAAGTATATGGCATATGAACCTATACCACTTAGGTAAGTACTTCCATTCTTGCCCATAAAAAGGAAATATTGGACTTTATTGATTTGATAGTTTCATTGTTCGGGTTCATTGATTGAAAAGAAAGGGCAAGTCAAGTTTATGCATGGTACATAACAAACGAAAGATTTTTATACCTTTGGGTGAGCTTTCTGTATTTGTGGATGGATCGAGCATAAAATGACTCCAAAAGGATGATTTTACATGGAGGTGAAACTATTCCTGATAATTACACGCACGAGACATGGAATTCAGACTGAAGGGGTATAAATTTTGATTGGGAACTGCAGGGTCACAGTGCCATAATTGCATCTGTTGCAAGAAATGCCAGTCTATGGAAATCATATGGATACAGGAGAATATGTTAATGTCATTTGCTCTTATTTTAATATTTTCAAAAGGGATTAATTGGTGGAAGAAATTATATGGTTTTGACGGATGGTTAAAATTGAATGTTTGTTCAAATTTCTTCATTTTACCATGGATATATACTTCATTTTTTTGGCCATCATGGATACATACTTCATGTTTTTCTTTTTGAGCATGTTATTCCCTGGCATGTCTCACTCTTTTATACCTACATTTGTGTTGCTGATATTTCAGGTTTTCGAGGAAGCTAGTGGCATAATTTGCTTAAAGTTGGAAGAATAGGTTGCTATTATTCAATGGTTTTATCAACATAGTTTTTCCCGACAGCGGTATTACAGGATGCTGAAAATGCAAGCACAATGCCTGTCCATCACCGACTCCAGAAGCCTATGCAATCACCTTGTCCCTGTCCCCCTCAATTTGCGGTTCTTTTGCAAGTTATCATCCCCTGCATCAGTAGCCACTTCATCTCAGCCTAAACCATTCTGTAAAGGCAGGTGGCCCAATAAGTTTGGGATCTCTTACAACCAAAGGAAAAGGAATAGCATCTCATTGCACCTTTCAGCTGCGGCAGCAGTGCCACCTCCTGCACCTCCCACAACCGAACTAGATGACGAGGTCAAGGACACTTTTTTGATTCTATACATATTTATAAGTACTATGGTTTTGTTTACAGACTTTAAGCATTATATACTTCAGGGGAAGGGGCCCAACCCAAAGAGGCTGTGGAGGAGATTTTGGAAGGTGGCAGCTCCCTATTGGTGGTCAGATGACAGAGTCCAAGCTCGTCTACAGCTTGCAGCTGTTTTTGCACTCACTTTAGGCACTACTGGAATCAGCGTTGGTTTCAGTTTTCTCGGGCGCGACTTCTACAATGCTCTTGCCAGTATTCCCTGTGTTCCCTTTCTTCGTTGATGTTATAGATAAAATTAGATAAAGAGAAATTGCTAATTGTTCCCTGTATTATTGCCAGATAAGGATGCTGATCAGTTTGCAAAGCAGCTATTGTACTATTTGGGTGGTTTTGCTGGAGGTATTCCGGTGAGCACCGCTTACATTGATCCGGAACTCTACTAGGGTATTCTTCTACTTCTAGTCTCTTCTTTGGCCATGTTTGGTACGAAGGAATGGAAAGATAAAAAAAACATAATTTCTGTATAAAAAAGTCTCATTTTACTGAAGCCATCTATTCCTACCAAACATGTTCCCTGTTGTGATCACTTGCGCAATTTAACCTTCCACATCATTGTTTAGGAGGCCCACGAGTCTCGTTCTTCTAGTTTTGTCTATTAATACTAAGCTTGATAGGATTTAGTAGAATAGTCTGACTATCAAGCCATGTTTTGATCTTTGCAGTTTTTTGTGTTGAGAGATTATGCAAGAGAAACTCTCTCACTGAGATGGAGATCTTGGATGACTAGCTATTACATGGAACGGTATCTGAAGAATAGAACATTTTACAAAATCCAATCCCAATCTATTATCGACAACCCAGACCAACGGATTGTTGATGATCTCAGTTCATTCACAGGGACAGCGCTGTCTTTTTCTTTGACACTATTTAATGCTGCAGTTGACTTGATATCTTTCAGCAACATCCTCTATGGCATTTATCCTCCATTATTTGTTGTTCTTCTTGTCTATTCGATTGGTGGAACAGCTATCAGTGTTTTCCTCGGGAAGGTAATCTCCTTTTGGTGTAGCCTCTAATTGAGCGAAAGTTTTGTATTAAGAAAATGAAATGGAGATACTATGCCATTTTTGATGAATGAAAGTGGTGTCTCCCCTCCAGGATCTTGTTACTCTGAATTTCTTGCAAGAGAAGAAAGAAGCAGATTTTCGTTATGGACTTGTACGACTTCGAGAGAATGCTGAATCCATTGCTTTCTATGGTGGTGAGGAAAACGAATTGCAACTTCTTCTCCAGCGCTTCAATAGTGCTTTTGAAAATTTAACTGTATGGATACTCTTTGATGGCTCTTACTTCTTTTTTCTCCCCTGTTGCATCATTGTATCCATGCTGTTATTTTATTTCCCACTCATTAATTTGTTTTCCAGCTTTAGGATCTACTTTCCTAAAATTCTCCTAAAGGAAATGATTTGATTAGCATGATGATATTTTATGTCTCTCTGGCTTTCACAGAAACAAATGGTGGTACATCTTTTAAGTTGTCATGCATGTCGGTTACAGTTTCATACAGTGTTCCATTCTGATGTGTTTTCTGATTTTTTCCCCCCTTTACAGCAACTATTAATATCATCTAGGAACTTGGAGTTCTTCACGAATGGCTATCGCTACCTCATCCAGATTCTTCCTGCTGCTGTAGTCGCTCCCATGTATTTTTCAGGGAAAATTGAGTTTGGGGTTATAAATCAATCAGTTTCGGCTTTCAATCACATCCTTGGAGATTTCTCCTTGATCGTTTATCAGTTCCAAGCTATCAGTGCCTTTTCAGCTGTCATTGATCGTCTAGGTGCTGCACTTGCCTTTGCTCTTTTTTCTTTTATGTCCTTACAAATTTAAAAATAATTGTGAAATAGATATGATGTTATATATAACTTCACAAGATGTTATATATCTGCAAATGCCGATTCTTGATAATTTTTTTTTTCTTACTGCTGATGCTACAGAGACTACGCAAGTTTTATCACAAAGTTTATTGTGTTATCTTATATACTTTATTGTTTCGATATACTTGAAACTTTGTCAGAGTAATGGCATCTCTTTTCAATGATTTTATATTTCTATTGCATATCCTGCATATTCAGGTGAATTCGAGGATATCCTTGATAGTAGCAGCAAGTCTCCTTCTGAATCCTCTGAAGAGATTTCTCTTGTGTACTCTCGTATGAATGATTCACCCACCTTGGAGCCCAATGGAACTGTTCTGAAGAAGAAGTCTCAGAAATTGCTAGATATTGAGAATTTAACCCTGCAGACACCTACAAGTAAAGCAACACTTATCACGGACTTATCATTGCAAGTCAACTGCCATGAACATTTGCTGGTACTTATTTTTCTACCATCTTTTAGTTATCTGAACCAATATATAGTACTAGTGATCCTGTTGACGGCATTGTGTAGGTAACTGGACCTAGTGGAAGTGGCAAGACTTCATTGTTAAGGGCTCTGGCAGGCCTCTGGAATACTGGGAGAGGAAAAATACAATTCTATATAGATGATGTCGGAGTAGCCCAATCTTCCTCAGAGCTTGAGGAGACCTCTATGAAATTCTCTAAAGAGGTCTTCTTTCTTCCTCAAAGGCCATATATGAATTTGGGAACTCTGAGTCGGCAATTGCTTTATCCTTCATGGGCTGAAGATGTTGCCCCTGCATTAAATAACCTTGAGCCACCAGGTATGTTCTGCTTTCCACTGGCAGTGCATTTCTTTTTATATTACCTTGTTGACTCCGGTTTTGAGTGAAGGAATCAAATTTACAGCTTCTAAATCGTTGGTGTTCTGTCGGCACATATTTGCTTAGATGTATTTCCTCGAAACTACATTATGCTTGCTTTACATTTTGCAGCTTGCCCATTGTTTCTGTGCCACATAGAAATTAATTGGCTTGGTACTTCCTGAAGTAATTTTTCCTATTAAAGTGAATGGTCATGTTCAGTAAGCTTAGGAGTTCATTTACCTTTTTCTTCCAGTTACGCTACCTTTCTTGGTGAGGGGATTAGATTCCAAAGATGCAAGTAGAAAGCCTAAGCAGCCTACAACAGATGAGCTAATTAAAGTTTTGGAGGATGTTCGCCTGGGTTACATATTATCGCGTTTTAATGGCCTGGACTCCACGCATGAGTGGTCCAGTGTTCTTTCCCTGGGTGAACAACAACGCCTTGCTTTTGCACGCCTTTTGCTATCCAAACCAAAGTTGGTGTTATTGGATGAATCAACTAGTGCACTTGATGAAGCCAACGAGGTAATTCTGCGGTTCTTAAAATCGGCTCTTGCATTCTTAGGCTGCATTTAAGGAAATCTGACAGATTAAACACAAGTTCAGTCGGTCGAGAATTGTGGGCTAAGTGGTTTTCTTCACTTTATCCTTGAAATTCGAGTCTTGAATGCTGAGAATCCTTCTGTCAGCCTCAGTATGATAGAAGTCAATATAGGAGAGGCATTTTTATTCATCGCATGAATGAATTGGTTCTTTTTGTAGGCTCACCTGTACGGGCTGATCAGAGCAGCGGGAATAACATACATAAGCATCGGCCACCGGAGGACCCTCTATGACTACCACTGTAACTGCTTGCATATATCCGCCGCAGATTCTAACACCTGTCGGCCCAACTGGAGCATCAATCCCATCAATGAAGACACCCCAGTCAACTTATCAAAGTCATAGGATCATCTCAGGAGACTCTTAACCTGGTCCAGGCATCTTTACTTTCGTCACAACTCAAATTTGATACGTAGCTCAAGCATGAAACATATTGAAGTTGATAGCAGTGATCGTTTCCTTCAGGCATGTACAGCCCAATTTGATCTGTATCAGTAGTGAATGAGCAAATATTTTGTACTGGTTGGAGGGGATAAAGACCTGCATGCAACACTAGGATTGGCAATGGGATTGTCGGGGAGAAAAGTCCATGATCTTGGATTGTGTCCACGAGTGACTCTGGCTTTGGGTGCGGAAGGGAGGTCGGGAGGTGTTCCCGGATTTTCCCTCCGATGATTAAGTTAGCCTCCGGGTATATGGTGAGGTGGAGAGAATCTGTATAGGGTTGTGTGTCTTATCTTTTCTTAGGGAGTGACGTTACCCTATATAGGCTCATGGAATATGGATGAAGGGGGATCGGGCCTCTCTCCTTTGCCTCGTGGGCTTATAAGATTTACAAATGGGCCTGTTGGATTATGGGCCATGATGGTTACCAGTTGGACTTCTCGAAGGCTGGCTTTATGCCCCCAACAGGGATATTTGTGGGTAGGACCTATGTTCTAGTTTATAGTGAAACGCGAATTACTTCTCAATCAGATGTTTCTGACCGGTGTGTATCCAAGCTTAAGTCCGCCTGTGGAAAGCATGGCTTTCGGAGGAATGAGAGAGTTACACCGTGCTTCATCTTTCATGATGGGGAGATTTTGCGATATAGAAGGTATTTCTTGGAGGAATCTCGGGGTCGCATGAAGGATTCCATTGGCGGAGGGTTGAGATCAATCGATAAAAAAGATGAAAGGAAAAGAATATCTCTACCGAAAGTCATACTTTGGATCTATCTAGCATTAACAAGTCAATTTCCTTTGCCGAGGACATAAAATGAAGAAAAAGAAAGTTGAACAGATAATACACAACTGCACATTGTACAAAAGTTTGAGTACCATTTTACAAAAGCAAAGAGATGGGGACCAAATCGAAGAATTGATCCACTCCGCCGTCACCGCCGCTCCGCCTTTTATTACTCTCCTCAGTTCACGCTCGCCGTCACTCTCCGCCACTCCGCCGCGCTCGGCCTTTTCTTGCTACGCCGATCGGCCACCCTCTTACTATTCTTAGACACCTACGATTCAATCGGCTCCTCTCCGCTGCCCGCCGAGCCTCCCATCTCCGACCGACGCGTGCAATCTCTGACACCCAGGTCTCCTCCTCCGACGCCTTCCCCTGCCCTTGGCGACCGTTTCCGACACATTGAAGTAATTGGTTCTTAATATTGCTCTTCATTCTTGTTTGTGTTTGTCCTTTTCTTCACTGGTTTGAGTGACTGTAGCTATGAGTCGGTGCTAGGATGTTAACATATCTAAGTGCATTGCAAGTTCTGGTTGAGAATTCGAAATCCATTTGTCGGATTTATGATTGCTGAATTACAGCATATATGAGGATGGTGGGATGCCTTCCATGAACCATTAGTGTGATCTTTGAATTGGTACTGGCGGACTCAAAACTGAAGCTTCTCTCCCAGCTCGGTCATGGCTTCTGCCCCTTCGAAGCTGTATGCAGGTTCGCATTGTTGCTCCTATCACATGTATCTATCAGTTGTTGAATTGAAGCCCTTTGCTTTTCTGATCGTTGACCCGAATCTCCATTCCCTCCCGTGGTGCCGTGATCGCGTGCAGATGATGTCAGTCTCCTGGTGGTGTTGTTAGATACGAATCCTTTCTTCTGGAGTAGCTCCCCTCTCCCATTCTCCAAGTTCATCTCACACGTAATTTCTCTCTCCCCACCTCTCAAAGAAGCTTCTACCTTTCGCTCTGTTCCCATGGAAGCATCACGAGGTCTTCTTTTTCTTCTATGCTTGTGATTTGCAGGTGCTCGCTTTCCTGAATACTACTTTGCGGCTCCATCAGCTGAATCAAGTTGTGGTTATTGCCACTGGGTATAATTGCTGTGATTACATTTATGATTCTTCCTCTGCCACCAATCAGAGCTCCGGGACCGGGATGATGCCTGCATTTTGCTCCAATTTACTGGAGAAATTGGACAAATTTGTGACCAGAGATGAGCAGCTAGAGAAAGGAGGGCAGGAAGGTGGAATAGCATCTTCCTTGCTGTCTGGGTCACTTTCCATGGCTCTTTGCTGTATCCTTCAATTAAATTGTCTTTCTTTTTCAAATATCCCCAAATTATGTCAGGACATCAACAATTATTGGTGCTTTTCAATAATGAATGCTGACGCTTCTTATACGTTTCGAGATATATACGCTCTGGATGCACTGGGAGGACTTCATAGGAAGTTCACCTTTTGGTAGAAATGGGATCACTTATTGCAAAGTTGTTTCCTTTGATCCGACCAATAGATATACAACGAATTTTCCGTTCGGGTCCTTTGCATCCACATCCTCGGGTGAGTATTTCATGCGTGATAGAGTGAAATCAATTTCTTGATATATGAAAGTTACGTGTGATTTTACAAAGTATTGCAATTCCTTTCCTATGACATGCAATGCTTTCAATCTCATAACCTTGGTAGCAATTGTTATGTCCTTAAGATATTAATGGAGTGTATACATTTTGGGATTTAATTAAGGATCATCAAACAGATCAGTACATGCCATTGCATAGAATTTGATTTTGAGGAACAGGTGGATGTTTATTCTTTAAATTCCTTATGGAGGTGTAAGGACTGATGTGACCATTTTTATGATCTGCATGTCATGGTTTTACTTGTTATACCATTTACACTGCGAAATTGACTTTTATGGTTGGTGTGAAGTGCAAATCTGTAAAATACTAATTTTTTCTCACTCTTGGAGCAGATTTTGTGTTTGCATGGATCTCCAGATGGGCCTGAACAGTATGTTATCAAAGACTTCTCCTTTCTTTTTGTCTCCTGTCTTTGGATACTGATAGTTGAAAACCTCTTTTCCGTCCCAGATATGTTGCTATCATGAATGCAATTTTCTCTGCTCAACGTTCTATGGTATGTGCCTTAGTTTCATCTCCTCTTACTTTTCTGCATTGTGCCTGCTTATGTTTGACTATAGCATATGACCATCTAGCTGGCAATGTGTAATATATTTTTTTGCCCTGCCATATATCTTTATTCAAACTTCCAACTGATTAGTTTATCGCGTTAAAGATTCATAAGCGTCTTATAGCTTGTCTTTCTGTTCTCTTGTCCTGCAGGTGCCAATAGACTCTTGTTACATAGGAGCACAAAACTCAGCCTTCCTCCAACAGGTACTATGAGTTTCTCTTTAATTCTGTTATCCATTTTGGCGGACCCCATTATACTATTTATTCATGTTGGTGGTTGGCCTTCTATGGTACTAACTTTTCCTGCTGATTTGGAGGTCAGGCTTCCTATATAACTGGTGGCGTGTATTTGAAGCCACAGATACTGGATGGCCTGTTTCAATATTTATCGGTATGTCATATGCAGATGTTACACTACTCAATTCATAGAAAACTGTGCCTTAGGTTTTATTTCAGTTGTTCGCTATTGCATGGTTCACAAGTTCTGACTGTTCGGCATTG
Organism: Punica granatum; assembly: GCF_007655135.1. Lineage (NCBI taxonomy): Eukaryota > Viridiplantae > Streptophyta > Magnoliopsida > Myrtales > Lythraceae > Punica > Punica granatum. Next base: position 2,250,416 of record NC_045130.1, read on the forward strand.
CATAGAAAAACTTTTTGTTTAAATAGGAGACAATTGATGGACGGGTTGACATAACCTATACTTGTGCAAGTATTAAGAGAAAAGTATTCAAAACTCTAGCTATTAAAAAAACCTAATATATGCCTAGAAATCTTAAAAACCCAGACAACACTTCTCTATATTGAAGACTCACCAAAGGCCGCAATAAGTCTGAACCAACTACTGCGTGAGCTTGCTAGAGGGTGTATGATTGATTTTTTTTTTCCTCCTCTCTCTTTTAAAGTATCAGACATGGGGAATTTGAGTTTATGCAGTCTTTTATTTTCCATCCTGTTCTGTACGAGATTCAGTTTCTGATATTCAAGTTATCATTTTTCTTTTGATTCACCGCCTTTTTGCGTGCTAACACATATTTATTTGGACATGCAGACGGTTTATGCCACTGATCTACATTCCCGTGGTTCTTTGCAACTCCCAAAGTCTGTTGGTGTAGATTTCCGTGCATCGTATGTCGAACCTACCTTCTCTTGTTTGGTGTTTGTTGTCATTTTGAGGAGTCAAGAGCTGATCTTCATCGATATCTTTTGATTGTATATATTGCCCAGGAGATATGGCTAGGGTATGTTGCACTGTGCTTTGTCTAAGAGAAAAGCAGTAGAATGAAATACTATGTATCTTTCCATTCACAACGGCTGACATTGTGGTCTTAGGGTAATAAAAGGAATATCAAAGGCTAATTTCCTGGCATTGGGATCTAGTTGACTGAGAAAAAAGATCGGAATACAATGTCACCCAATATTGGTTGCTTACTTGCCTCAAAGAAAGCTCTTGATTATTACCTTTGGATGCAATGTACTACTTCTTGTACTTTTAAAGTATCACTCGACTACAAAAGATTTTTTAAAAAAAAAAAAAAAACTATTTGTCTCATCTATATATGATTCAAATGCTCTATATCTAATTATTAGCTAGTTCATATTCAAACATGACAAAGGGAAAATCATCATAGAATTTGCTGTCCATGAGATTTCTTATGATATTTTTAGTAATTTATAAAGGTCAAATGGGGCAGGGCAAGAATATTTATACCTCTCAAAATTTATACTATAACCAATAAAAGTACCTTCTATTTTCTGTTTTGTGTAACTGAGATTATTTTGTTTTGGTTCTAAATGTTTGCAATATCTTCTTCTTTTTTTTTTTAATGAATGCTTTTGAATATCTTGTTTATTTGTAATTGTGCTTGAATTGCAGGTGTTTTTGTCATAAAAGGACTATTGATATGGGCTACATCTGCTCAGTATGTCTCTCCATATTCTGCATGCATCATAAGAAATGTTCGACGTGCGGGTATGAATACCTTGACTATGACGAATAATGTACAGTCAGAGCTAGTGCTTCATCATGATTGTATTTGTTTTTGCGTCTTCCAAGTATTACAACGACACATCAATGTCTGCATGTTATGCTCTTTGACTTCAAGTGGCATTACATAGATATTATTATCGTAGATGCTGTAGGAGTGGCAAAGGGAAATGGTATTGGGTTGTTATCAAAGCTTACAACTTCTTGGATTTTAGGGTGGGGGGTGTTTAAGATCTTAATGGAGTTTATCCGAACCAGACTTCTTTTGAGGTCAAGTAATTGAAAGATCGGCTCTTAATGTGTGTTTGGTGGAGTTATGTAGTTTTCTGCTGATCCCCATTTGGAATGCTGCAGGTCTGTTTTTGGCCAAGCCCAATCAGATGTAGCCTCCACATCTAATAAAAGAAAGACGCCTGACACATAAAGAAAAACCAGGGACAATTCAATTAATGAAGTTTTTCGGTGAGTTTCATATCATCTGAGTTCTCTGATACTTAATTCAGAAAGATGTGTGACAAACTTTTGATGGCTATTTAGTGTATCAGCATTAATTCTCACTCTCTTTTGGCAGTAAATCGGTCCTTCTGGCCTTCGGTTTGGGAAAGAGCAAACACAAACTTGAGAAGGCTTCAAGATGATTCATGACTCGGGATCGATCACGTACCCTTATGGTCTAGGGATAAGTCAGATGACTCATCTGGAGGAATTGGAGGTTATAAGGTTTGTTGCTCGTCAGAACTTTGAGATGCTGTAAGCCTGTCAGAATTTTGAGATGCTGTGGTTTCCAATAACGATACTAGAGAAAATTCAGCATGAAATTGAAGAAGCAAATTGAGTTTTAAGTAAAACTGAATCGATGGATATTGAACCAACCGTGCCATCACGTTGCCACAAATGAAGCAATTGTGTTGTACAACATAGCCCTTCAAATGTCGGAGGAAAATTACTATTTACAATTTTACAATTATATAAATAAATGAGAATACAACAAATAAGACAGGCGGCAGCTTCGAAAACAAATACTTAGATTGGTTGATTATACAATTCGTTTCTAATCCCACCAAAGGCTTCTTCAAAGGGCCCTCAGGATCGCTTTGCTAGTCGTGTGGACCCCAGTAGCAGCAAGCTTCAGGATAGCTCGGCTTCTATAAATCCTGCAAATGATGTCAAACGATATTCAGCATGTATGCATTTCAAACTCAGAGTACGAAATGTGTGTCACCAGTATTGGTTCTTAAGTACATGAACCTAAAGTCTAACACCAGAAGTAACTGATCACTGAAGAACGGAAATTTTTGGAGGACTGAGTATTAATAATCTTTCAAGACGGGTAAAGAGAAGCATTTCTTAAGTACTGTAAGGCATTAAGGCACAATAAGCGAAATCTAACAAGGCACATAGACCACAGGCAGAACTCTCTGCACATACACGGTGTATGTTAGTAAGAGAGAGGGACAGAGAGAGAGAGAGTTACCCAGCAAGAGCAAGCCCCCATGTAGACAACGTATAGAACAACTTCCCAGCATGCCAGATAGTAATCATTTTCTCCACCTTGCCGACTCCACTTGCACCCAATGCCTTAGCCAAAGCTGCAATTATGCCGTCCTTGATCAGTACCAAATATCAAGTCTCTGTTATATTACACAAACTCATGGGGAAAAAGGCATAGAGTCCAAGCATTTGCAAGAGCATCCTAATTAAGATGATCTGAAAGATCTTCAACACTAAATACTAGACCAAACAGAATAGTCCATTGACTTCAAGGGAAGTAAGATTGTTTTTCATTTAGAATAGGTAGTAAGAAGTATTACAAAGTTGAAAAATCCTCTCGGTGATGTATAATAAAAAACCTTGCACAGTTCGATTGTTTTTCATTTAGAATAGGTAGTGAGAAGTATTACAAAGTTGAAAAATCCTCTCGGTGATGTATAATAAAAAACCTTGCACATTTTTCATATGAAAGTCATGTTACCACAGATGATGCATCTTTTAGAGGGTGGAAAAGTAGGTACAGGAGGAAACTCACTTTTCTGCAGCTCTTGAGGAGACAATCTCTGCAATTCCAAAACAGCATGCCATGAGAGTCAAACCACGCGAAATGTAAATCAACCATTGAAAGTGCCGTAAGAAACTAAGTACCTGAACTTTCGGGTTTGATATGATGCATCTAGCCATAAAGTTGGCAACTCCATCCACCACATGCTCCTCGGTAATGACCACATAATTTTCATTGTCAATTCCACTCCGTTCTTCAACATTACTGGGGAACATATCGTCTGTGACCCACACCCACCAACTGGGTTCTTCTTCGTTAACATTGATTAGAATTTCAGCTGATTGAAAATCAGCCCCTAATCACAATCAAAGAACAGCTTGGTCAAGAACAATCCTTAAAACCAGTACAAGTCGGGACATATCCAAACAAGCTAAATAACGAGATGGCATGCTATACCTGTGGCCTCTCTAAATGGAAATTCATTGCTGATTCCATTAACTGATGCCTGCTGGAGGTCTTCAATTCGATTCAAGAACTTTTTTGATTCAACGGTCTCTAGAAGCCGGGCATACAGCTGCAATTGCAGAGATAATCCTTCATCATTTTCAGCAAAAAAAGACATACAAACCAGCAGCAGTAACTGTTTAAAGAGACACGAGCTAATCACATGATCAGCCAAGTCTAGTCGATTGGTACAATTATACAAACATCACTGAGCACCTGTCGGAAGAAGAAGGAGAACACGAATTTTCAAGCTTTAGCATTATAACCATGATGATAGTATGATAATACTGAAGTCATACTCACACTATAGCTGTCAAATCGAACCGCATACAAGTAATAATATAGAAGAAGGATTGAACTACGTACATCAGGAGGACAATCGTTCACGAAACTGGGAGATTGGGAGAGATTCCGCAGCAAGTTCAGATTTTGCTCCAGCACGCTCCTCAGGCGCCGATTCTCGCATCGAATAGCCTCCAATTCACCATGGTGGTCCGGAGAATGCGTTTCTTCTTGATTGCTGCCGTGGTGGCTGCTGTTGTGGTGGTGGTGGTGGCACTCGATGGCGGTCCACGCCACTTCCGCCACGTCAAGCACCGTCTTGGCCACCTCGATGGCGCCATGGCCCCCCATCGATTGATTGAACTTTGCTGGAGACAAATTTGTTGCTGGGGATTTCGTTTTCGATCGATTCTAGGGTTCGTGGTTCTGATTTGGAGCTGGTCTTGTCGATCGCTGTCGTTGCGTGTTTGAAGACGAGGGAGTGGTTTGCGAAATTTGGACAGATTGGATGGGGCGCAGAGTGCAATTTCTATAAACTTTTTGGGCGCAAAAAGTAAATTTGTGGACATATGAATCTTCCGCGAAACGCAATTTAGCCCCCTAACTTTTGTTAGGAGGCCCATGAATTCCGCCGTACCGGGGAGTAGATTGCGCAGAATACGTAAGTACAGTGACTAGATTGCAGAAGACGGGAATATGGAATAATAGTACGATCCTTGGTCGGATACAAATTGAGTTGAGATACTTTCCACAGATTATCACCCGTGCTCGTTCCCTTGAAAAGGGACAAATACATAAAATTGATGATGACCATACTTTATATTGTGAAAATAATCTATCGTCAATACTCGGAATAACGGGCCAATCAAATATTCTATGGAACGACAACGTTGTCCGAACCCACCGTCGATCTATCAACAGCCTCTGGTGCTTTGAGGCCATTCTTGACCGATCTGATGTGGGTGACTGGGAGCTCATGCAGGGAAGCGACTTTCTCGTCATCCACACGGTCCGGTGGACTTCTCTGGTCTTTGCTCTTGCCCCAGGCAACGGTGTAAAGACCGAACACGATGAAGATTGATCCGATGATGCTGAAACATGAAGATTACGATGAATTCCATCAAAAATCACTCAATGCAAGAATCATACTCTTCTATAGATTTTTACAATTTTGCATGGCCTAAAAGCACGTAAAATAATTCGAAAATTCTAGTTATTTTTCATTATAAATGTATAGATATAGATATATACCTGCCCAAGTGGACCTTCTCAGCAAGGACGACAGAGCCCAAAGCGGCGGTGATGATCATGCAAAGTGGGCTGAAAGATGTCGTGAAGACGGGCCCACGTTCCCTTATCACTACTCCTTGCACGTAATACGCTATTCCCGAGCATACCACTCCCTATTGTATATGAACATATTATTGCTAATTAATCAGTTAAGTTGGGCCGAAAAAATAATAATCAGTTAAGTTAATCGTAATCAATAAAATCTATCCTCTAAAAAAGTGAAAACTGGTAAAAGCAATCCCTTATTTACTGATTGAATATGACGTGATTAATCATTTGCACGGTTTATTTAATTTGCGGGAGCTTGTTTCTGATTGCGGAAACAGAATTAATGGATCTTACGGAGTAGACGACGGCGACGAGCTTGGAGTCCCATCCGATGACCCAGACACTCATGTCACGTTCAAAAATTAAGGTCGTGACCGCCCCTTCCACCGTCCCCATCACGCAAATTAGCGCAGTCAATGATAGCTCTGCCGGGTACTTCTTCAGTGTAAATGACTGCATATGTACGAGCCAGACCAGGATACCGCTTTTATCTAATTAAGTACTAAGTTTATATCAAAACTTATAAATAGTACTTATATTAATTAATTACCTGCAAAATAAAGAAGCTGGACCAACAGCAGCAACTGGCCAAGAGCATCAGGGTCCCGGTGACCCAGTGCTTGTCGGCTGACTCCGAGGTGGCGGCTCCATCGTGGTGGCCCATGCCCCTTGACCGCATGAAGTCTACGATGGGGCCTTTGTACAGGGTCATCACCATCGCCCCTGTCACGGTTACCGCCGTCCCGATCACTTTTGCCAAGCTCTGTATCTTCTTAATGTTCACTGTTTCTAGCCTGATCATTCATTTTAACATTGATCATATTTAATTAATCTACGACCAATGCTATATTTGCATGAAGAATATACAAGGTGCCAAGTTGATATCCTATAATATTAATTAATTAAAATACCTGAAGATGAGGGCCATAATGAAGGTAACAGCAGGGAGGACGTTGACAGTTGCAGATGCAAATGTCGCTGAAGTGTACTTCATTCCCAGGAAGTATAAATTCTGATCCACCACTGGCCTGATCGAATTCAATCATTCATTCATTTCATTGGACATCATATATACATATAGTTTAATTACAAAATGAAAACGGACAATTAAAATATAATGAAAACATAATATGCTAATATTGTACGTACTCGATGAAACCAAGCGCCATTATCCTCAGAAAGATTGGGAGTGTCATCTTCGGTCTTATTTTCCTGCGAATAATTCATACACATCAACAAATCCGAAACATATTATATAGTAAATAAGCACAAGAAAAAGGGGTTTATTTATTTATTTATTTTTAATTTCCCCTTTCATTTCCAAGCCGAGTTCTACTCTAATGGACATGTCCATCGATGAGTTATCCGATGTCATGTAATCGTTAACCCGTGGAAGTACATAATTGCATGGTGGAATAGCCTTCTTCTAGCATTTGATGTTGAGTAATGAATCGAGTTGTGCAAGGAGCACACGCACGGGAAGAGAGAGAGAGAGAGAGAGACAACCTTTCAAGAACAAGGGCAAACGGTGCGATCACGACAGTGGCAACTGCATGCCGATAGACCACCAACACAAAGTGGCTCATCCCGTGATTTAGGGAGATCTTGGTGATTATGTACATCCCGGCATAACCGAACTGCAGGGACACCATTGCCAAGTAAGGCTTCACGTTCTTGAGCCCTGAGCACAGCCTCCCGCATGGAGCAACCTTGTCTCCCATCTCAATATCTCCCTCACTCTCGACCTCTCTATGTGTTCTGTTGTTGTAAGTAATGTGATGATGACTTGCACAATGAGATAGGAAATGGGAAATGGCTTCTCTTATAGGCATGGGAGAGCACAACCAAATGGGAGGGGAGGCCATTTGGACGAAACAAATACCATGTAAATCCAAAAGCTCGAGTTATTTTTCTATGCTATGATATCACAAGATGTTATCTTTTTATTAGCTGAGATTAATTCTCGATTTTGAATTTGACTCCACCTTCCCACGAGAAATACAGCTTCCACCAAAAAGCTCACTTACTCTCTTCTTTTTTCTTTTTCGTTTTTTTATTCCCCTTTATTGAGATTCCTTTCCCATTAACACAGAACACCTCCATATTCCAAGCACCTGGAATCTTTTTTCCCCTGATAAATAGAATCAAACAGCAGAGGAGGATTCGTGTGGATCTCTCTGTACATGAATCTTTTCCATTATATATGGCAGTGCGATTGACCCGTGCAATGCACGGATATAAAATTTTAGGATTATAACTTCTCTATCATATAAATTTTCATTATTTTATAATAGTGATGATGATGCCACTTATTGTAAGAATGTGACATTAAACTATTACGGAAGAATACGTATCTTAATTCAAGGTAAAAATTTGAATTGTTATTCGTTAAAAGAATCATTACAATATATACTAACGGTAGAATTTATTATTAGTTAAATATAAAATGATTTTACATAAAATAATTTTTCATTATATGAATCTTATATAAAAATGCTTCTTTATATATATATGTGTGAATTGTGAAGCATCATCTTAAGAACTAAATGAGCGTACATAATACATATGGGGCCACAAAATATTAAAAATGAAATAATTATGAATAAATTCCATATTTTTCAACTATAAAAATTTGCAAAAATAATTTTATTTTTTAAAGAGTGACAAACTATAAAATTGTATTTATATCCGTCTTGAAATGTATGTTGGTCATGTAAGTATTATTTCTAGGATAAAGATTAATAATTTATTAATTGTGCTTTTCTGCATAAATGTATTCATCAGAGGTAAATAGATATTATAAAAAGTATTCATATCAACATATCATAGATCATATTTTGAACTTTATATATTATCTAAGAATTACTTTATAAATTGAAAGTACAAAAGAAATTGCACTGCCTTTCTATTCATTAATTTATTGTTTAAAGGTACAAAAAAAGTCAAATTATAGCATAATAAATTTTATATATTGATGAAAATAAAATATATTTTCTCTTGGAATTCCACATAGTGACATGTGACAAACTAAGAAGAGTCCTTTGGCACCCTATTTTAGCTTAATATATAGATAGATATAGATATAGATATATCTATATATATAGATAGATAGATATTGTGTTTCTTTTCATTTTTCATTTATTTAATTAATTAAGCTGGAAATTTGGTGGGTATTCGATTCATTGACCAAACAAATGAGATTATTGGTTAGTGCTTGGAGATGATGCGTGCAATATATATGGATAGGAGCTCCGAGCTACAAGGCTATGTCGTGTGTGGAGAATTAAGTAGCTAGGTGCAAGGTGAAGAATGGACACCATTAAATTTATCTGGGTATCGAAATGAGTTCACAACTTAATTAATTATTTCTCACTAATAATAATTAATTTAAGCTGTTCGACATTTATTTTTTTCAGTAAAATTTTGAATATAAGTATTCTAAATGGAGAAAATCATTAATTGAGAGATTTTTACCACTTAATAGGATGAACTGGCTCGAATTGAATTAATCGAGTCACATTGGACTTTCAGATACTGCGGTACACATGGAAAAAAAATTTAACTATTCTACCTTAGAAAGAGCTATGAAGCGCAATGGCACATGTTTTCCCCTATCAATCAAGATGTTGTAAATTTGATTCTCGTGAAGAGACTTCATGTACTCCTTTATTAACTATTAAAATTTATATTTTATTATATAAATTTATGGTTCTTTCTTATAACTGAAAAATTAATTAGTTCTTACTTGCAAGTAATTGGATCTATAATACTCCTTCATTAGTGGAAATTGCTGCTTTTTTAACCTTTATTTTTTTAATAAGTTTTTGATATAGCTGTTGCCTTTACACGTGTAAGTACATATCTAATCATGGATAATCCTATGATTATTCATTGATGGAGTTACGTCATATGAAACCACCCATTAGTGACTGATGAAAGCTGCATCATAGAAACCGATATATGCCTGAAATTATAAGGAAAATTCTTGCATTGAATTGGATCCGCTGTGAAAGTTAGAATCCTTACTCTATATATTATTAATTATAAAGGAGTCGATCTATCCTCTCTTCATTTTAGCCGCATCAAATATCAGCACACTCTCAGAGAAGGAAATGTTGTAGCTGATCGGTTAGCTAAATCCAGTATCGATAGAACTCGGGATTTTGTTGCTTGGATCTAAGCCCTCCTTTTCTCTCAGTTTTTGCATTTCCTACTTTGTAACTCCTCTTTTTGCTTTCCTCTTCTTCATTTGTACTCATGAACTAATGTATGTTCTTTTGATGGCTCTTGTTGCCATCTTTTGCTTATGAGAAAGCCTTTGAATTATCAAAAGATTATAAAGGAGTCGATTAATGGTTTCGACTCATGTGTATGTTATATAGTTATTTTCCAACATTATTACACGATACCGATAGATCAATCAGAGTGATTGATTCAATGCTAATTCAAGGGAGTTACTGTAAGATCAGATAGGAAAAAGAAACGAGAACCATCTGTTTCATGCGATAAGAGGGGGGAAGGAAAAAAAAAAAGACAGAAAAGAATTATATTATTACATGGAGCATTTTTCGCTGAATAAATACTCGTTGTCTCAATTGTCATATGAAAATATGAGAATTTTAGAAAGAAGAAAATTCACTCCGCGAAAACTTTACTTTTTAGTGGGTCGGTTCGACTCCACTGAATTAGTCGAGCCTAATTGGTATTGTTGGTGCTGATTCTAAGACAACAGATAATGGGCCAACTCTATCCAATTAATAACCATATATTCTGGGTCTACCTTATAGATGATAGTTGTCTGTGATATCTTTCGGAAAAGAGATATGGACAATTAGGGAAAAATAAAATGATGTAATTAATTAGCCATCAATTAGAGATACATGGACCCACTAAATCTATGAGCCTCCCTTACAATCGAAAATGAAAAGGCACTTAGGACATACAATCAATTCATCCTTTTGTCAATTTCACGATTCTTTCGAAATAGTATATATGCGTTGAAACACGAACATTAGATTAAATAGTTGATATATCGATCTTATCATCTCGCGCGCACACGTGATGTGCTGACATCAATCTCTGTTAAATATGTGAGAACTATATCTATATTAGTTAAAGAGCTAGCTAGATGGGGATTAGCCTATATAGAATGTTCGGCAATCAGACATGAATTAGGAATTTGTTCCATTCCATGTTTAGGGCGTTGTTGTGGTTTGTGTTTATTTCCCGTCTTTTCATTTCTGTCTGATATTCTCTTCCTTTATTTCTTTGCCCACTTTCACATGTGTTACGCTACTGAGACAAGCACTTTGGACTTTCCAATTTTGGTCTCTCCTTTATGATCACTTTGCATCAGACTGGAAATCTCCCACGATATATTAATTAATTAATATCTAATTATTTTTCCACATTATCTGGGATTTTCCAAAAAACCATTTTGAGAAAACGCTCCCTGGAAAACTTTTTCCATCTTCACTGGCCCAAGAAAACAAAGAAGACTGTGTTGAGTAGTGTGGCCACCAAATGCTCTCCGTTCTGTTGTTCACTGTGTTTGTGTACCGTTGCCACCTAATTTTTTTCCTTGGAATCAATAAATGTTCATTGATAAAAAAAAAACATAGACAAGGTAAAATCACCAAGAGAAAATTACAAGAATAAATCCACCAAAATCACTGCAAGGGAAAAATAATGTGACAGAAGCACATCAGCTAAGCACAGGTACAATGCAGAAATCCTTCCTGTTGTAGTAAATATGTTCTCGACCTCTTGAAGCGAAACTTTGTATAGATCCCAGTCAAAACCGAAAAAGCAAAGCTAAGCGCAATCCATATAAAGACTGCTACTGTGGGAACAAAAGACTAGAGTCAAGAGGAGTCTTGAACCAGTACCCAGCGCATGAACTCTTCACGGATTACAACATCTAGATCAATAAATCAACCAACCCTAAACAGCTCAATTCCTAAATAGTCAAACCAAAGCAACCGGATGATTAATTGAATATACTGGCATTATTTATATCCTAATTAAGATCAATCACAGATAATTATTTGCGAGGAGAAGAGTTTGTAGAGCATGAAAGTCTATTAGACAACGCACAATAAGAATAGCATTTTCTTCGCGAGTTTTTGGGCAAAATTAGTATTTAGAAACACATGGAAGGACATAGCCCACGAATTAATGTTCAGTGCTTTCATGCTCGGACTCCAATTACTCCATACTTATCGATTATATTGATTGATACATAGCTTACATATCGATAGACAGACAGAAAATATTATTATTTTCCTACCAAAAAAAATATTTTTTATGCACGCACACTCCAAGAGTGTAAGACTGTAAGTGGAATGATGAATATAATGAATTTTATAAAGAATTTAGATGAAAATTTTGTAGCTATATATACATATATATATATATATAGTATATTCCATAAATTTCTCATCTATCTTACATTGATAGACAAAGAAGGGTAGAGTAAGGGTAGAGTTGGTTTGGTGGAATCCCACCTAGTGACCCGAACACACTACAAATTAGAGGTTTGCTTAAGGATAAAGGCCACGACAATCAGCCACGCCCAAATAATTGGTGTATTTTAATTCTTTGTGAGGAGTGAGAAACGCTCCATAATATGTATCATATACACATAAAGTGATATGGTCATAAAATTTCATAATTTCTATGGAAAAATGGAAAAACTATGAATTATCACGCATATTTCTAACTCACTTCCGGTACCGGCCGGATACTAGTTATAAGTTCATTTCTAATGGATTCATGTAATAATGATTAAAGTCCGAAGAAAAATATTATTCATATATAGCTCATGTATTTGTATTTTAAATATAAGCCAACTTCCTTTCCTTTTTGGTAGATAAAGAGAGGCGGAAGCCTAAAAAGAAGAAAACCTAAAAAATACATAGTGGGCATGGAGACTCCAACAATGTCGCTGAATTATAACGCTCTTAAATCAGTTGGCCTGCGTAGATAGATATGAGAGAGATAACTACAACTTCCATTCCTTTTCACAAAACATGTTGAATGTCCATATTCCTTTCATCGACTAATTGTTCACCTATGATCCATTTCATCTATTGATGCACATATATATATATATATCAAATATGTTAACGCCTCCTATAGTGTACATTGGCATGCACCAAAGTCAAATCGAAGGGATCGACATCTGAAGATATATAAATATTACTGATGAGGGCCACATGCATGAAAACGGAATTGTTTCCATGCATCGTTACCCTCATAGAATCAGAATCATATTTTATGCCCACCATGAAAAATGACCTTTGCTGTTAATCACCTCCTCCGTTGATATTTATTAGGTACATATATATACAAGTTGAATTTAATTTGCTACATCAGCCTATGCTCAAAGTAGTATGACATATACTCAAAGTCGGGTTGTGAGGAAAATGTATATATATATGGGACATCGAACGGCGGCAAGAAACAACATAATATTTAAAAGCAAATGAACGTACTTTAACATTGATTAGATTATGTTCTAACTAGTTGGCTGGTTAGCAGGGTAGAACAAAATCTATGATGTGAGGAATAATTTTCTAATTAAAAAATATATTCCTGAGGTTGACATATATATTGTATGCTAACTAGATATATGATATGGGCAAGCTAATAATAAAGAAATACCGGAGTAATGGGTACTGTCGCATTCCTTCCCTTATCATCTGATGCCAAATAAACAGCTGCAAGGTGTTCTCAGGAATGAAGGAACAAAATCGAGAAAGAAGCATGTATAGTAACACAAGTCGTTAGACTCCAAACCATGAGATTTTGAGTTCGATCATTATTGGTGGGACTATCGTACCCCATAATTAAATTTTCATTATTCTTGTAATATTAACTCATAAGTCTCCCTTATAAAAAAAAAATCTACTATGCAAAGAATTTTCACAAATTTTTTGTGGGGATGCTACTATAATGAAATTATGTTTTATCAAAAAAGAAAAAAAAAAAAGAAATGCTTCGAAGTAACTATTATCCAGTGATCTGTTATATTATCACTGTTCTTTTCTAAGTAATAATGAAATTCTCTATTGCAGATTCAATTAGACCTTTATTCTACTACCGAGCGAAAAAAAAAAATATTTATTCTACTTTAATCAGGCATGTGAAACGAGCGTGGGGTTACATGCGTATATATAATATTCTCTTAAATATCATGAAATAGAATGTAGTGCACTGGCATACGCCATCGCTGATAACTAAGAGATTTCAAGTTCGATACTCAATGGAACTATTTGAGCCTTTTTATTAACTATTAAAATTTATATTTCATTGTATTGGTCCCACGAACCTCCATTGAAAAAAAAATCCTAATCAAGCAGGATGTCATCGACAATAGTGGAGATAATAGATATGTAGTTTATACCGTCCAATCCAAGAAGGAATAACTTGGTGATATGAACATGGAAAACTGGTGATAATTAATTAAGGAAAATGGGGTCTAATGGCATTTCCTTTTTTCCCCCTCCGGACAAACGAAATGATAGTTCATCTATATATACTTTAGATGCCCGGGCACTCTTTTATCACTTCATCGCATTATCAATCGATGTCCTACAATATTTAGGATAGCCCGTGAATATGTGCCCTAAGAAAACCGTATCTATAATAATGGACTTTTCGAGGTCATGTACGTGAATCTCATAGTTCATGATATATATTCCTCACAATCTCCTCCCTTTTCATCGTTGGCCCAAAAAGAAGAAAGTAATTGTGTGTGTATATATATATAAATCAAAGACCAAGTTATAATTATATTTCTGGGCCTTTTTTGGCACATACAGCTCCTCTAATTTCCACAATAACCATATAAAGTACAAATCGTCGTCGCCCTTTATTAAAAGCGAACATTAATGTTTACGATACATTGAACTTTTCTGAATGGTGAGACTAATTATTAACGTACTCACCAATCATGAGATTGATTAATCGCTAACAAAAAGTATCACGAACGTGTGTGTGTATATATATGGGATTTGCTAGCTAGTTGTTGAACTTTGCTTTCCCGACCAAATGATTGAACCCTTACAGTTCCTTCTGACTCACCGGGTAGAGCTTGATTATTTATTAAACTACATATGTTATATAATATGAACTGAAAAATAAACAAATGAATGAATGAATAGGCCAATATATGTGTGTGTATATGCCTTAATGCGAGGGTTGGTTTACAATGTATAAGATAGAAAATGTATGTATGGTACATGCAAGTAAACTATTCTTATTTTTCTTTTAGTAAATTCAAGTAATTTACTTGCTTTTACATATTTTGCTTAGTTATAGGTAAATTACTTGAAATTTTTTAAGGATATATCTATATATACCAAACATGTATCTCAAGTGTATTTATCAGAAGAATGGGTCTCGGTATAGTGATACAAGACGCTGACATAGAATCAAGATATTATGTATTCGATTCTCACCAGTTAAAATTCTTTCTCTTTATTTAGTTTTATTTCTTATTCCTAAATTGATGAGCCTCCCTTATAAACGAAAAAAAAAGTATATTTATAATTTTTTTTCCTTATTTGGCCAATATATGGGCGAAAAGTATTTGTATTACTTCCATATATATGCAGGTCTGCCACTTATTTCATTGTACATGCGATGAAATGCTATGCAAAAGATCAAAGTATGGATTCCGACTAATCCAATTCGAGTTGAATCGATTTATTAAGGGAATAAAACTCTTCCAATCATGAATTTTCTTCATTCACAATACTCGAATCCGAAACTGAAAGCTTACTTAAGGGAATAAATATCTAACTGTTTGAACCAATATGGCCATGGATATTTTACATTTCTTCCAAGGAATGCACTTAATAATTTCTTTAAATATTTCCATGAAATATGATTTATGTTAAGATTGCACTGAACTGTTCCAACGTTTTCGTCCTTTTCTACAGTCACCGTATCTCCTCTTCTTTTCTTTTCATTTCTTTTGAGGTGGTATACATATCTACACACATATATATATATATAGGTTCTTGATTTGTTGGAATTCAGATTATAATTGGCACTTGCTTGTTCAATAATAGCCTGGTCCCAAAAGATCATAACAATATATATATAATATAAAGTTGAGTACATCGAAATAAATAGAGGTAGAATATTAATTACTTATTAATTCATATGTTAATTGCTATATAAAAATTAATAAATTATATAAAAAAATTATTATTGTGATTAAAAATATTATATAATAAAAAAAAATTAAAAGAAGTATTAAAAAAGATTTCTATTTCAGTAGTAAAATATTCATAAATTTTTAGAAGCATATAGCTAATCTTATTAAAACTTAATTAAATATTTTTTTATCAAATAAAATTAAATATTTAGAAATTTTTAAAATTTTGAATTATTTATATAGAAATTAGATTGATAATAGACACGATGTATATGAATTTATGATATAAATTCTTTGCTTATGAGTTGAATATATATTCAAAATAATACGTCTAAAATTTACCGTATTAAATTTTGTAATGGGAAAATAAACTTTTCACTGATTAATATAAATTATAAATTCATATCAATTAATATTTTCATATTTAATAACTTATTATAAACAAAATTATAAAATCCCTACAATATACAGGTTCAATAACCTACCGTTGCGTAGTTGATCAGTTTCGTGTACGTGGCATCCTTTTGGACTTTCTAGTCAATCAGCTTTACAAAAGCTTAGCTATAATAAATGGAAAAAACAGCACAAAAGGCTGCTTGGACAATGGTAACAAGCCAATATTAGCACTCATACATAAAGATGTTGTGGTTCAGCACGTCTTTTACTTTCTCGGAGAGGCTTGCGTTTGCTGGAGAAAAGCCAGAAGATATTTCGTTTCTTTTTGTATTAATCCATCTCTTGGAAAACAAAATCAAGAGATTATGTTCGGAGGCTTGTATTCATTTTACTTCAGAATGATTCAGACTACGCGATCATCGTATCTATTCTTGGCTACTGATAAAGCCCAAGGCTTCGATTCCAGGCCGCAAGGAGAACCCAAATCCATAATAGAATAAGTTTTTGTCCACTGATAAAGCCCAAGGCTTCGATTGCAGGCCTCAAGGCTTGTATCTATTCTGTGCTCTTGTTTGGACATATAACTAATGACATCCCCTCGCAAGATCCATCTGACAGAAGAAGGTTTTTGGAACCAGAAAATGCTTCTGATGATCCTTTTCGGACTTTAAAATTAGAGACCCAACAACTTCCTAGTATTCTTACTGTCTAAGCGCGGACGCAATCTTTTTGTGGATGAGCTCCACTCCGAGTCGGGGAGATAATCTCGGCAAAGTTTCCTGGACAAAACAGAAGGTAAATGCAGTTGAGGGTGAGATCAAACAGAAGATAAGCACATAATAGGATATAGCATCAAAAATTTAACACTTGAAAAATTGAAAAGAACAGATGTTTAATTTGTCGGCTATAACTTGTATTCGAGCACATATAGATCTTACAAAAGCATGCTTCCATAGGCAAAAAGGAGAAGTTGGGCAACAATTTTACAAACAGAATGTCGAATAGCATGCCACGATATGTTCTACAACCCAACATGACTGCAGTGTGAAGTGCAATTTACCGAGTTTTCCTCCATGTTCCTTGTCTGCCTTTCCTTTGATCTCAAGGATTAGGCAGGACCAAAGAATTCACACTCAAATTCAACTAATATGGCGAACAAGGATAGAGCTCTCTATCCATGTCAGTAGTCTAAAAAAGGAACCAAAAACTGTGCTCGAAAAGAACCTCCTTTCCTAACCAGGGGATGCTTTTAAGTGTCTTTACTCTTTGATACTGACTGTGCCCTAATCTAGACTGTTACTCTCCAAAATCCAACAATGATATGACTGCAGTTAACATCTATCTTGGAATAATTCATTGTGATGAGTGAACCGAAATGGTAACAGGATTATGGACCAAACTCAAGTACGAAGTGAAACAAGAATAGCAATGAGAAGGGCATCATAATTTGTGAATGAAGCTGTTGTAGAGAGAGGAACAACAAGAAGGACAACCAATTCAAAAAAAAAAAAAAAGACTGCTCAAATTGAGGGTCTTCCACAGTTCCATCTATCCCCAAATACCATTATTATTCTACTCATATGCCTTAAACAGCAATCACTGAACATGAAGATTTCACCAAAACCAAAGGAGGCGAGTAAAACTCTAAAATATACTCTTCTCACACTTCACCAACAAAACTTTACCAGAATTCCAATTTTCTCATCGCCGCAGTGTCTTCAAATGTTCAACCTTTTCCACCTTTTACCCGACAATTTTCAGCTCAAGTTCCTCACTTTGAATTGCTAATCTGTTCTCCATTTATCATGATTATATGTCGTTGGAGCTAAAATATTGACAACAGAAGCTGCCTAAATCGACCAAACCAACAGTACAGCGGACATGAATACAACACAAAAATGCCTCAGAACCCATAGTCTGAACCAGCTATCAACTAAAACAGAACAGTCCCTCTTACCTCGGTACCGTCGGAGAGAACCCTGGCCAACACCGGAATCTCGTACTGGTACGCTTTCTCCCACTCTGGGTTGGTTGTTATGTCCCTTATCTGCAACCCAAAAAAAAAATCAATGTCGGAATCTTGATTCAATCGTCGAAATAAAGGTAGAAACCAAGTGGGGCGTAGAAGGTCACCTGCAATTCGACGTCACTGAGGGAATCGGGGCCGGAGAGCAAGAACGCAGCTTGGAGCTTCTCTTTCAGGCCGTCGCAGAGGCAGCAACCCGGTTTAGAGTAGAGAACCAATCTTCTGGTCATTGAAGAAGGGGAAGTAGAAGAAGAGTAAGAGGCGGAGATTGGAGACCTGAGGGGCCATTTCGGCCGAGCATGCCGGGCCAGGAGCCGCAGAGAGCCAGAAGATGGCCTCGTCGCTGTGACAACCGCTGCTAAGGCCATCTCTCCACCGTCCCCCCAAAATGGATTCTGCACTGGCGGATAACTTATTCTCAGGTCTAAAATGCAAAATGTTAAAAAGTTAGGGGATTAATTTGAAAAACGTAAATTTCATTTCGCGCCTAATGTTTGTACACTTTGACAGTTGGACCATATCCAACCCTCGGTTCATTATAATGTGCAAAAACTGCATCACTAATAAGACTCGACCTCAAAATCTCAACACGACGAGGGAACCGATTATCTTATGAGCTAACCTACTAGCATGCCGATAAAATATTTTTTAAAGCAATTGATTCCTAATGTGTAAACACTCGGTTTTTTTATTTTTGATTTTCAAGTAATTGGCTAGCTCATTGAGTTGTGTTTGGTACAATAAAGAAGATATACATGAAATTTCCTTCGAACTTCTAACGGACAATGTCCTTGGTTTCACTTTTAATTATGACGACATTTAATTAACTATAAAACAATTGAAAGGAATGTGACCTCAACATGTGCTATCCGACATTGAATAATTGTATTTGATTTGCTTAACAATTCAAATTCTTACGCCGGTCATCGCCCGATACACATGTATATGCATAATAATGAGGTGATAGTTCAGTTGATAATGCACTGAAATTTCAAATTTCAAATCCATGGTTCAACTCGGAAGCAAATAAGAAGGGAAATGTCTCTTTAATTGTTATCAAATCCAACTGTGATAGTAATAATCTGACTAAATGCTTGCGAATGGATAGTATTCCATCAGATATTATGGTCGTAGTAGCGAGTTCAAATTATTGGAACATGGTGTAGTTATGACTCAAATTGAATATTTTTGTAATATGATCGCAGTGACGAATTCAAACTCTTAGATAGAGTCCTTTTACTCATTTTAAAAAAAAAAAACACACATATATACATAGGTTTCATATATGTACTTATAATGTAGAGTGAAGACAATGTTGATATGTCCCACGTCATTGTAGCTATAGCTCTCCATATGAAGAAGCAGATGCACCTCTTCACGAGAGAATATTAAATTATCATATTTCATAGTGTTAGGATCAACGAATAATCTCTCCCATTCAGACAATAAAGTTAAGAACTTACAAAAATATTTTGAACTCAATTATAGGAGATATATATGGCCTATTATAAGAATAGAAATAGTAAAATTAAATAAATATATATATATATGTCTTGAATGATTTAAGACAACCTCTCGATGTACATATGCATAGTAGAGTCGGTCTAAATGAACCATGCGAAACGCGAAGAGTAGAGAAAATGCCAGTTAATGTACGCGTGCCAATTAAGCGGTTCATATAAACGTGTATAATATAATAGGTGTGAATATAACAAAAGAGCAATCTAAAAATGAGCTGGCCCTAATTTGCAAAATGTTCACAAAATACTAATTAAAGTAAGTTCCATTCCATTTTTTGATCCGAGCTAGCCGTACAAAGTCTGCAGAATCAGATAATTCTCCTTTTTTTTTTGGCTGGAAAAAGTCTTGTCCCCGAAATTCCTCAGTGAGAATGATGAGGAAGAGATTTTGGGGCAAAGTCAAGACTACAGGGCGGAGGCAAAGCAACTTGAACATGATGATTACTTAATAACATGCATAAAAAGCAGTTGAGCCGCGGGTCCAAATAATTTAGCTTGCATTTGGTTTTTGAGTTCGATAACTGATCAAACTCAATTTAATTTTTTATAATAATCGTTAGTATTAATAAATATATTGATATATAAAAAAATATATATATATATATATATAAATATGAAAATAAATAAAAAAAAATTATTTTAAAAACGATTAAGAGAAAATATTAGTGAAAAATATTATTAAATAGAAATTTAAAAATGATTAAAAATGAATAAAAAAATATTATTAAATAGAAGAAAAATATAAAAGAATAATTATTATATTACTGAATTTGGAGAAAAAAAAGAGTTAAATTTAATAGAATTGAATTATTATAGGAAAAAAACTAAGTCAACAAGACCGATCGATCGATAATTATTTTTTTAGCAAAGCCAAAGATATTTGAGCACGTAAATTGGTAATGCAAAAGTTCTACCGCCTTGTTGGATAATTATTATACATAAAAAATAATTAATTGTGTCATATAGCCTAATGTTTGATGAAATTTTTAATTTTAATTCAAACTTGATTTTTTATCTGAAATATCTCAACGTTGACGTTACAAAATTAACGTGTCACGTGTGCAATTCCGTCAGTTTTGGACGGAAAGTTAGGGTTGGGCTAGATATGAAACCAACGCGTTAACGTTGGGATATCTCAGGTAAAAAATCAAGTTTGAATTAGAATTAAGAATTTCTTCAAACGTTAGGTTATATGGCACAATTATCCCTAAAAAAAATGTAATCTAGATTATTCACTTCGATTCGTCGAAAGCTCATGTAATTGATGTGATTGTTTATGTAGAAGTTGATAAATATATTCGTCACGTGCATGCATATAATTTCTTGAATGAAATTATTATTAAAAGGAAGAACGGACTAGGATGCAATATTGCAGAACGAGAGACGCGGTTTCGGAAAGAAACCACGAGACAGAGCAGAGACAGTTGGCGAGATACGTTTGTTTGAGTCACTGAGCGCGAAAGGGGATGGCTTTGGCTACTGTCACATTGCGCGTATTAATAAAGCATTGATTGATGATTGATTGAGCTATGTGTACGCGCGTATTTAATACTTCAGTTCAAATATTTGATATTTCAATTCAAAATGCTTAGTATTTTTAATAATTGTAATTAATACAAGCATTTCTTACTTTTACTGTTAAATTAAGTGTTTAGTATCACGGTTAAAGTGTTTTTTATTTTATATAATTCATCAAAAATAGTAAAAGTATTAAACACTTTAACTAAAATATTAAATATTTAAGTTAAAATACTAAAAGTATCACGCTTAGAATATCCCGTAGAAATAACGTGTATATATATATATATGTATACATTTATATTGAGGGAGCCGTACCATATCAGAGCGGTTCTTTGATTTTTTTTTAAGTGCAAATCGCGGAAGCTTGCCTGCGGTGGGAAGTATCCAATGTTTCCTCAGTGTTACATTTCTCTTAATGGGAAAAGAGAGGATTAAAAAATTATTAATTTTTAAAATTTTTCAATATGAATTCTAATATCCGAAACCCAATGGACTTTCTAACTAATCTAGTTGAGTCGGATCGACTCACTAAGGGATAAAGCTTTGACAACATATATTTTCTTTATTGATAAGAAACGAACTCGAAACCTTACTTAAGGAAAAAAAAAAAGTCGAACCACTTAAATCAATCTATTTTGGCAAAACAATTATTAATTTGATTATAAAGGGAATTACCAAAAACAATCTAAATAGATAAAGAAGAGTTAAATCTTTATCATTGCATCGTAATCATTTTTGGTTATAAAAGATATTCCAAATGAATTTTAAAAGGGATAAACATGAGAGCAAAAATAAAAGGACCAAAGTATGTGAGCTGGTGCCAAGCAGAGAGACTGATCATCTCCAAGCTGATATTAATGCGGATTTGAATTTTATACTCTGGAAGCTGGTCCAACTAGCTTTCCAACCCAATGGGCTCTCCCTCCCAGTAATAAGGTCAATTAACTATTTAGGGATACTCTTGAATATGTAAATAATTATCTACTGTGACATATTCAAGGGTACACTGATTTTGCTAAAAAAATTTACATGTTTATATTCATAAGAGATACTAGTTCCATCGAACGTGGTCTATTCAGAATAATAAACATATGTAACCATTTGATGGGTCCTTCAATGCGTATATAATGTTTCTAGCTGAGGGACATTTGATTTCATAACGAAGCTTGTAACTTGGGAGTAATGAATTAATGGACGTTTCAGTAATCGTCCAATTACAACATGAATTAATTGTCGGCAAATTCTAAACTCCAAACTTGATATTATATATATAAAAAAAGAATATACCATGTTTTTTTTTTTGGGGTATACAGTGTTCTCTCTTTTTTTTTTGGCATGCCATGTTCTTTATTTCCCTTATATATTAGTCTTTTCTTTTTTCAGGTGGAAGGGAGAAAGAACTATCTTCTGTTCACACTACACATATTGCCTCGAGAAGTTACATCGACAAGGTGAGGTTGTGATCATTTTCCACAAAATAAGTAAATAAAAAAATTATGTATATATAAAACATATGTAAGCTAGGAAAACATCTGTCCACCATTTAAATATTGCCAGTTAATTTTCACTAAAGTGAGGAATCTACCCGGAACTTTGAATTCCCTTCTGACCAATAAAATAAAAAAGTTCCTTCTACAAATAGTATATATACAGATATAGGTATATATATGTGTGTGTCTCAAATATACATCCAATAGGCATCGCAAGCATTCCTTGCTAGCCACTTTGGAGTTCATATCAAGCTTCTCTTTGAAGGAATGGTGAGGGTTGAGCAGCACAAGATACAAAGTCCATCCGCCGAGCCATTCAGCAGATCAAAAGACAAGGGACTCGGAAAAGCGGCCGCATCACCGTCCATTGATAAGAAGAATATGAAGATGAAGAAGTATAAAGGAGTTCGAATGAGAAGCTGGGGATCCTGGGTTTCGGAGATCCGAGCCCCTAACCAGAAAGCCCGGATCTGGCTTGGCTCTTACTCCACCCCCGAGTCCGCTGCCAGGGCCTACGATGCTGCCCTACTCTGCCTGAAGGGCGGCTCTGCAGCCGGTCTCAACTTCCCTGTCGATAATGTTCATCATTATCCTTGTGAAACCCTAATGTCTCCCAAGTCCATCCAGAGAGTGGCTGCTGCTGCGGCCAATGGAATTTACGGTAATGCCGCTGCATCCACGGAATCGCCTGTCTCATCGCCGTCGATCTCAACGGCCTCCTGCTCCTCCTCCTCCTCTTCTTCTCCTTCTTCGCCTGCCAACCAACAAGATGATCATGAAACATTGCCTACTACTGATCTGCCTCCGTCCTCTGCAACAATGAGTTGCGACATTGATGATTGTTTGATGCAGTCGCTAGTTACATGGACCGATTTCAACTACACGCTGCCATGGCCAGAGTTGTATTTTGAAGATGAAAGCTTCATCAGCGGTGCAGCCCTCGATCCTACCGTGCTTCTTGACGATTCTCCCTATGAAGATGGCAGCGATATACGATTATGGAGCTTCTCCTGAATTTATTTTTTATTCTTTTTTTAAAATTTTAATATCTTCAATTAGGATCTACATGTCATTCATTATTCATTCATTCATTAATTTGTTCACTCATCGTTAAATTTCTCTTCTTTTTTTTTATGTATTTTGATTTTTCGGCCAATTAAATGTTTATAGAAGTTACTGGCTTTGACCAAAGAAAGTTTTTGGTGGTAAATTTGCGCAAGAAAAATAAATAAAATAAAAATTGAACATTGGTTGGGTTTGGAATGAAAGGGATTTCTTATGTTATCTAATGTTCGGAATGGAGAAAATGATGATTGGCAGACTCCTGAGTGGACCGACCTAGTTAGCCACGATCATTTTAGACTTTCAAATACCATGATGCACATAAAAAGAAATCTAATATTAAGGAAAGGCTTGAATGTCTCAAACGTTGGCATAATGAAGGCAGTGCCCAACCTCCAAAACTGATAATGTGATCCTTGACCAATTAGGCTTTTAGCTCGATTGATTCAAATAACACAACTTGAAAGCTTGTGACTCACTCAAACTTAATTGGGTATCATTTTTCGGAATAACCAATATGCTAGTGCCTAGCTAGTAGTTAATTATAATTAATTTAATAGATAGTTGTCGTTATTAGTACGAGGAACTTGTAATCAATTGTTTATTGCTTGGTTATAATCCTTCCTTCCTTCGTTTGCATTTGTTCTCTAGTCTCTCTTTGAGTTATACGCTTTTAAGATCTCTTGATTTTTATTGATTGTAACGAGACGAGAGTTCCTCTTATAGAGCTTTCATTGATGTAGTAGGGGAAATAAAAAATAAAAAATAAGGG
This sequence comes from Punica granatum, assembly GCF_007655135.1. Classification (NCBI taxonomy): domain Eukaryota; kingdom Viridiplantae; phylum Streptophyta; class Magnoliopsida; order Myrtales; family Lythraceae; genus Punica; species Punica granatum. The sequence goes on from NC_045130.1 coordinate 2,274,835, forward strand.
GCTTGTCATCAATTGTCATCCATAAAGGAGTCCAAAACCAAAGGGCAGAACAACGTTATACACTTGACTTGGGCCCCCAAAGCGGCCTTCCAACTAAATGTCCAATCGAAGATGACCCATCCACATTGGCCCAAAGTCGAAGGAAGGGCTGGCCTACCTTATTCCCATCCTCCCTAAATTCTAATGAGTACGTAATCACATTCCAAGAATTTCCATCGTGCACGGCCAGATAGGCCCATACACTAAATCGGCTACATTATACATAGTCTCTAGTTGCAAAATAAGTCCAACTAAATTGTCAAAAATTGTAAAAGATGGTGTAGCGCACTGGCACACGCTCTCGTTTGGTAATCAGAAGATTTTAAGTTCTCTTTCTTAGTTATTGAGATTTTCATTTCTTTGTATTAATTAGGTCCGTGGTTTCCGTTATAATCGTAAAAAAAAGTCAAAAATTGTTAAAAAAAGGTTAACTTGAATACTTTCCACTTCTCTTTGGAAGAGGACCTCATTCGCATCGCAATGAATCCAAGAGCGAAACGCCAGATCAATGTGTGATCGCGTGAATATTGATGATTGTGGGAAATCAACAATTTTCTTATCGTCCAGTATGTTTCACTAGGTAGTACATGTTGTACATGCTCCGCCTATTTTATGGGACCATTGTTTAATAATTATTTCTGGCTGCTTGCGTTGTTCATACCGAATATACTTTGCTTGAATTTTACTTATCGCCGGCTAATTTTACTTTGCATTGTCAAATTGTACTTAAATTTTTACCGACTCGACAACCTTGAACTTAAAAATGACAAAGAGCGAAAGTAAACTATGCGTATGTCATTCGAGAAAAGATGGATGTTTTTCGTTGTGGGTGGTCCTTTTCATAAGCTATTAATTATTGGAAAAAAAACCCACTGTGAAAGAAATGATGATAAAGAAGGGTGGCTAGTTAATCAACCCACCTAATTCACTTCATCTTTATTGACTTCTGTATGCAAATAGCAATAAAATCTTAGTTGAGAAGATGAGGTCGGTCGGTCCCTTTAGTCCCGCCAACTCTGAATCGAATCGAGTCGGATTCAACCTTTTTAATTAACTACACATGCCATAGACAATAAGAACAAATGGCGTTGAGTTTTGGGACATAGGCATCTCAATCTCGTCACGGATTTTACTTGAACCCTATTCATCCATTCCATCGCTATCTATCGGAGACTAATTCAATTCTTACATTTATCAGCCATTTAAAAAGTCCCAGCCACACTTTGAAAATCGAATATAGCGGCATTAAAGAATCGAAAAAACTTCAGTGAGCAAAGAGTCACATCATCGTTTCAAATCGGTAGGCTATTTCTACCGTTCGTGTGATGAACGGTAGAAATTTGCAAAATGACATTCAAATATATATATATATATATATATATATATTACGTTGACGAACATGTAAGTTATACATGGCACTGCCATAATGAAGAGGTGACCATTGTAGATGCAGAGGGATAATTTTAACAATTCGGTGATGAATACATGCATTTCAACCATCATACATCATTAACTTCCCGGTTGTTATACATACCAACAGCCGATCAGCCATACAGTCTAGACATGTTTTATTTATTTATTTAAAGAATTCAATATTTTTTATTACGTGGGAGGCCCATGTGACCATACAATAATGTCAAAATTTTAATATCTAAAAAATAAACATGGGCAATTCAGTTCTATCGCGAGAATCGAATTTACAACATCTATATTTAGAGGCAAAAGCGTGTGCTATATCCTCTTTCTCAAGAACTCAACATTGTTAATGATCATCATGCAAAGATTTTATCGAAGAAGATAATGTCCTCTTAAATCAAACTATTATTACATATTGTATTTATGGGGAAAGAACAGGAGAAAAGCTAAACTGATTTTTTTTTTATAAATTTTTATTAATTAAGCAGATCTAGTCAAAATTAATTTCTTCAAATATACATACATAAGGAGAAAGCTAAACGAACACGAGGAAGAAAATAGGGAATATGTTGGAGTTGGGAGCATGCATGTGATGAAAGCTGGAATTCATATGTTTTTTGTATTATATTAGTTACACGTTTATTTATTTCGTTAAACTAGCTTGAGAGTACTCTGAATTTGTTCAATTGATAAATATGTACAATTAGTTTCGCAAAACAAGTACAAACGTCCACGGAATTCGAGTATCTTTAACCTTATTTCAATCGATATAATAAAAATATCATTTTGGGTTCTCCCAATAACTAAAAAGTGCATCATGCCTAAAAATATAATATAGTTTTACTTCTCATTACTTATCGAGGGAAAAAAGAAGAAGAAGAAGCTCCTCGCTATTCTCATTGATTCAATAGAAAAGGGAGAAATCAGAATAGGGTTTACACAAATTATTAGTTTTATCGTAATTTTTTTCTAAAGATAGTTTTATAAAATAAATAGTGATTAACAATAGGAATGCATGCATGTGGAGCAGTTGGCTCATCCCATGTCAATTTGAACCTTCTGTGGTAATTCTAAGTAGCTAGCTGTGGTGAGTTTTTTTTTTTCGGTTACAAGAGAGGTTTATGAGTCTAGTACATTGAAATAAAATTTTTAAATATTTAATAAAGGGGTACAAATAATTTTATTGGATATCGAATCTAAAACCTTTTGATCAACGAGAAGTGTCCCACTGCTCTATACTCTCTCTTGATAACTGTGAAGAGCTTTAACAACCATACAAAAGATGGTATTTACGGATACAATGATTAGCCGTAACTATTTACATTCAGATCATCACATCTATCATTAGGTACATTTAAGAATTTGAGTGGTGTACTATATTGAGCGGATCATTGTAAAAAATTCAGATCAAAACTAAATTTTTGCAGATTTAATTAGTATGTCACATTGTCAACTAATACCTATCGGGTATATCTTATTGAAATTTTTTTTTTGGCTCGATCTTATTGAAAGAATTGATCACAGGGGCAATGGGGAGAATCCATACTCCATTGATCTGCATGGATTTGAGAATTAAGAGATTGAAGAAAAGCAGATTTATATGTTTGAAAATAGGATGGAAGAGAATCTCGATCCGGCATGCCCTAAAAGTTGTAGGTTTTTCTCTCTTTTTTTTTTAAAAAAATAAAACCAAAAAAAAAAGGCCACCCACCACCATGAGCACCACTACCCCTCATGTGCTCTCTTTCTTTGAATAATGCCAACAATCCCCAACAAAAACATTATCCTAGTTGAAGAACATCAGGAAAGCTTTTGCATTGCATGCACATGGCTCGTGGTTCATGGCCATGGCTCCCTCCCTTTAAAAAATAAAATAAAAAATCCTATAACATCAAATCAAATAAAAGTATATAAAACTAACTCATACTTTCTGCATTACTCCACGCCCTTACATTTATATATTTAAGAAAAGGGAGATCATGTCTGTGTCCAACATTTCGTATGCTTGCATGGGCGCACCGGTATCGTGCTTTATCTTTAGACATATCCGTAGGTGATATGGGATGATGTCCCGGGAAGGGATATATATTGGCTCCTTGACTTAGCTAGGATTGTGAATGAATTCGAGAACACGCCGTGAAGCAATAATCACGGGGTTAAAACACATTGTATCTTTCCATATGCTTTTACACGGAAAGTTACCACAACGATGATTATGCACAGATTCAGGGATAAAACCAGGATTGTGTGATGTAACCGGTACCGCTGCTAAGACAGAAAATGTAGATCTAGCTCACGGCCAAGATTCCATGGTCTTGCTCATATATGCGATTTGGTTTTGGATCTTGCCGAGTCCTCGACATAGTGGACATGATGCTGTGGGGATCTTCTTTTATCTGTTCATTGATTTATTGATTTTCTTAAATTAGAATTTCTTCAAATTTTATTTTATTGTGGTAATGTCTGTAAGAGACAAGTTGCCATCAAATCCATATGATATACCGCGGGTGGGGGGGGGGACACAATAATGGAACTAAGCTCTTTCTGGGTCAACCCCACAGGATGAAGAATAAGAAGAACAAGAAGACATCAGATCAGACTTCAAACTCAAGCAAACGCAACCCCTCTTCCAAGATTATCAGGTTCTTCATTGCCACACATGGTTGGGTTATTATGTACAAGTTACAGTCGTGTGATCAATGAAAGCGGCAAGTGGGAAGAAGGGGGACATCTTCGAGCGAGCATTTGCTCCTTTTTTTTTTTTTTGGGTGATGCCTTCCTAAATGCTTACAGTTAAGAGCAGAAAAACTAAAACTCCATCTGCCTCAAACATGCGAATCGCAAAATTTGCCTTCCATTTGGTTCTGAACAGCCTTCACGGCAGCCACTCGGGCGGCGGTGGCAGCCCTGTTTGCGCCGATGGCAGCCCTGTTCACCTGTTCGTCCAAGCGCCGGAGGTGGATCGCGTTCTCAGCAGCCTTCCTAGCAGCCTGCATGATTCGCCAAAACATGAAAAGTTGAACAGACTACGGGATAGACAGTTCTCCTGAAGCAAGTCAATCATAATCGCTAATTGTTTTCAGCCAAAAGAACCAACAACGATTCCCAGCAACTACCTAACTATATTAAACGAATCCCCCACAGAATATGAGACGGATATGGCCAAGTACAGGGGCTCCAAACATGGCATCGGAGTCTTTTCACCTAAGGCCTCTGATAATTGATAAACAAGGAGGTTTTGATATCAAGGAGGACAATCACCTGAACTGCTCTAAGGACCGAATCTGTCAACGGGGGCAAAGGGTTCTTGAGAGTTCCCGAGTCCCATTCCCCACACCTCGTCTCTCCGTTTCTGAAGGTGTACATTCCATATCCTTGCTTGCAGCCCTCGTGCCACGATCCCTCATAGCAGTGGCCATTGGCGAAGTGGTATACCCCGAAACCGTGGATCTTGTCCCCAAAGTACTCTCCTGCGTATCTGTCCCCGTTCCTGAAACAGAACCAGGCGCTATTACAGTTATGATTGACCAAGTCAAATTTATCGGTCTCTTCCCTCACATTTCAATTATATCTGACAATTCAATCGAATTGAATGAGCTCGACAATGTTCCACCTACAAACTGCCAAACAGCATTAACTTTGTTTCTGTTAACACTGTTTCTTCCTCAGTGTTATATCATACAGTTATCATTATTCAGCTATCTTCAGAATTTAAGATTAGACACAATCGTGGAGGAATTCGGATTCGCACAATTCACAAAACCATGAAATCGATTAAATTGAACTCCCTAGAAGATACAGTCAACAAAACAGAACAGTCTAGGTCGAGTTATATGTAATAAGGAATTCCGAGGATAACCCGAATTATCAGAGCAAGAAAAGGAACAAGCTTCCCAGCCCACTGGTCTATCAGATCAATATTACCAAAACCCGAAGATACCAAGCTCGGTCTTGACAACTATCAAGCAAGGAGAAAGCCTCACCGGAAATAGTAACACCCAAGGCCGTGCTTGCCCCCGCACTTGAACTCTCCGACGTAGCAGCTACCGTCCTTGCAGCTCTGGACTCCGACCCCGTGGCTCTGCCCGTTCCACCACTCGCCCGCATACGAGTCCCCCGTGTAGAACCTGTAAACCCCGAGCCCGTGTCTCAGCCCCTGCCTGTACTGTCCCCTGTACTTGCTCCCCCTCGCCCAGCTCTCGATCCCGTACCCGTTGTACTTCCCTTCGACCCAGTCCCCCTCATACCGCCCGCTCGCCAGATAGTAGCTGTAAACCCCGCTACCATTGCACCTCCCTCTGTAAAACTCTCCCTCGTAGTAGTCGCCATTGCTATAGAACTCCACCCCCTCGCGCGTGATCTTCGTCTCCGGCGCGGCCTCTGCAGCAGCTGCAGCAGAAGTGTCTACCTCCTCGCCAATAAACCACTGAATCGGCTTCCCGGAGTTCTGGTTCTTCGGGTGGACGAGCCGCCGCGCAGTGAGAAGGATGAAAGCCTTGTTTTTGGTTACAAAGAAGAGGGCAATGGCAATGAAGATAAGGGCCAGGAGGAGGTTCTCCGAGGTGGCCACCTCCTCCCTCCTCGAGTAGAGGGAGAAGAAGTAGAAAACCGGCGTGCCCACAGCCAGAACCGATCCGAACCGGCGGGAGCCGGTCCTGAAACGGAGAGAACCGGCCTTCCGGGGCTTGGACTTGAGCTTGGGATTGGCCTCGTCCGCCTGCAGTGGGGTGGTGAGCCCCGCCCCCTCCTCGGCCTCGGCGACAGAGGAGAGGCTGTGGATGGAGGATCGGATGGTGGGGGAGGAGCGGAGGAGGGAAGAGTTGGTTCTGGTGAGCTTTGACTGGGTCTTCTGGCCGTCCATCCCGGTTCGGGCTCTGCTGACTCAAGTCCCCGCCGCCGCTGATCTACTTCCCCCTGCCTGCTACTGGGCACGCTGCCGGTAACGCGATATCCTGATGAGAATGCCCGCCGGCGACATCCTCAGGCGGCGGCGCACGATAAGGAAGTAAGCTCCGCGCACGCTAGCACCACAATGAAACAGAACTCAACTCAACAGGAGAGAGACTTTCAGAGAGAGAGAGATTTTTTTCCGGTTTTATTTTTACTTTTGAAGAGAGAGAGAGAGAGAGATTGGTAATGCGGGAAGTTTCGTTAATATTTATGGGGGAAGGGACGGGGAGCGGTTTGTTTATAATCGCGAAATATATATTGAGCGAGTATTATTCATTTATTTGAATATGTAATACCCAATAAACATACTTGAAAGTAAAAATTTTGTCTTAAAATGGACTCGCAGATTCCCATTTATATACGTTTTAATTAATTCTTACGCATTCAAAGTCGATAAGTAATACTCATCGAATATTTTCTTCACTGGGTGGAAGAGGAGGGAGAGGAGTTCAACGTGAACCGTCGGATGAGAGGCTTCAAGTGGTTGGATCTTTTCATGGCGGGGATATGAACCGTTTGATTGGGTTAAGGTGGCGGTCTTGACGGGCAACATCGGTACCATACACACGGGAGAAGAAAAGTTCGCTGGATCTAGATTTTACCACTTATTCCACTTCCACCAGGCACCATTCTCCCTTTTTAATTATTATTATTATTTTCAAATTGCAGGACGATCTTCACGAGTTGTTCAAAGGTTGGAAACCAACTGAAAATACTTCGAGGTCATGGTCAAATCGACACCTCGATGAGAGAGTTTAAAGGATACGACCGCAACTTGGAGGAAAGTCCAAGGATTTGTGAGTCTCGTCCTCCTAATAAGAATTGATTTCAACTGCAATTCGATTCATTTCAGCTTAATTATATTCAATATAAATGAAATATGATGTTTAAAATATTGATGAATTTAATTAAAATAAATTTAGTAATAGTATTTGGAGTGCATTTTAAAGTAGAGTAATCTATTTACAAAAAGAATTTGAGATCTATCATTAACCTCATAATAACCAATTGAATTGAATTCTATTTATATTTAGATATTGTTGATTTTGACCCCTTTTTAAAAAAAATAAATGTGGCGTGATTTTAAATCCAACACAAAAGAATTATGTTAAAGAGAATTGATTTAAATTTGATTCATTTCAACTTAATTCCGTTCAATTCAATTGAATTTAATGAATTATATTATTTGGAATATTTGTAAATTCAATTGAAATAACTTTAATAATATTGTTTGGAGTGCATTTTAGAATGGACTAATTTTATTTACAAAAGAATTTGAGTTCTATCATTAACCTCATAACAACCAATTGAATTGAATTCTTTTTAGACCTTGTTGATTTTGGCCCCATTTTAAATTCAACACAAATCCCACATTTTTAATCTAATTCTTGTAATTTTTTAATCGAAACAACATAATTCAAGAATTTTTACTCAGATGAATTGAACTAGTCGCTTTATCTGCGCGTTACATAAGACTGTTATTCAACTATTTATTTTATATTATTTTATATATAGATCATTAGATAATAATTCTATTAGATTGTGTTTGAAATAAATTAATATTATAGATTAATTAATGTTATGTTATTTTTTTCTTTTTGAGAATTTTCATGATTTTATTAATGCGATGATTTAAGTAATGTAAAAGGTTAATAAATGTTAACCATGCAACAAATGAAAGTGCTTAATTAATTCAAAAAAAAACTTAATTAATATCATAGAGCATGTAAAGGGTGGAGCACGAGGAGTTGGAGGTTTAAAAATTGAAGTGACGGCGTTAATCTTTCCTATCCGTTTTGCAATTATATATTATATATAGATTTTCGCACGTAAGAGGATTCCATATGAAGTATAAAGACAGAAACAACGACTTTTCTGAACGATCAATCATGTTATGAGGTACACCTTTTAGATGGGAAACATCGCCCAAAATCTCAATGACATTTGATCGAATGGGAGATCTACTAGCCCTAGCCCGTCCGATCAAAACGAGAACCCGTTCATTAAACTAAGAGAACATTAACCGGCCTAAGAAACTAAGAATGTATTTGGATTTAGAGTTGAGTTGAGTTTTGATTTTAATTAGTTTGTAATGATTGTATTGTTGAATTATGAGAAAAAGTGTGAAAAAGTAATGAATAATTGAGATAAAGTAATAATTAAATAATGATTGTATTGTTGAATTATAAGAAAAAGTATGAAAAAGTAATGAATAATTGAGATAAAGTAATAATTAAGTAATAATTGTATTGTTGAATTGAAAATAAATGAAATTGAATTGAGTTGAGTTAAAAAAAAAAATTAAAATCCAAACACACCCAATTCTTAAGAGTCCTCAAAATGTATCATCAATAATATGACTAACCCCAAGACCCAATTTCGATCATCAAATGCCATCAACTTCCGAGCATTGGACGAAGACATAATGAGGCCATACGGATCATGTTGATCCGGGAGATGCTTCAGGTTCATTTTCTCTTCAGCTTCTCCTTCATCCTCTCAACAGCAGATCTGAGGGTTCCCTCATCCTTGCAGAATGTGAACCTCACCAGATTCTTCCCCTCCTCCGGGTCTAAGTAGAAGACGCTAGTCGGGATCGCCACGACCCCAACCTCCTTGATCAGGTACTCGCAGAACTCAATGTCATTCTTTAGCCCGAAAGGCGTGTGGTCCACCACAATGAAGTAGGTCCCACTAGAGGGGAAAACTGTGAAGCCAACATCCTTCAAGCCCTGTTCGAGGATCTGCTTCTTTGCTAGGTAATCCCCCTTGAGCTCCTCGTAATACGAATCTGGGGCGCGCAGTGCAGTCGTGGCAGCCCACTGCATTGGGGTGGAGGTAGCGAAAGTAAGGAATGCGTGGGCCTGCTTCACCCCCCAAATCAGGTGAGGGGGCGCTATGGCCCACCCAATCTTCCACCCGGTCAGCGAGAATGTCTTGCCTAGGGAATTCATCGTCACTGTCCGCTCGAACATCCCAGGAAGTGAAGCCATTGAGATGTGCTCCATTTCAAAGGCCAACTTATCATACACCTCATCAGTGAAGACCAAGACATCGTTCTCAATGCATAGGGATGCAATCTCATTGAGCTCATCTCTTGTGAACATCTTCCCCGTAGGATTATGTGGGGTGTTTATGAGGATCGCACGTGTCTTTTTTGAGATCTTGGACCGGAGCTCATCAAGCGGGACTGCAAAGTCTGGCGGGCGGAGAGTGATGCATTTTATATCCGCACCAGCCATGGACAGGGTGGCCTCGTATGAATCGTAGAAGGGAGCGAATAGGATAACCTCATCCCCTGGGTTTATCAGGCCCAGCATGGTGGCTGCAATGGCTTCTGTACACCCGGATGTAACAGTGACTTCCTTCTCGGGGTCAATCACGAGGCCGGTGTCCTTCTTGAACCGTTCAGCTATAGCGGCATTGAAGTCAGGAATCCCGTAGCCACGGGCATACTGGTTCTTCCCCTCATTGATTGCTTGAATAGCTGCCTGCTTCACAAAGTCGGGCCCGTCAAAGTTGGGGAACCCTTGGCCAAGGTTTATTGCTCCATGTTTGATGGCAAGGGAACTCATCTGGGTGAATATCGTGGTTTTGAACTTCTCCAGGCGCTTTGCAACCTATGAACCCAAAGAACGGGAACTTAACATGCATACAATAACTCAATAGGAAGGGCTTCGTGTCCACAAAGATCTCATCTCAATACTGAATTGGGCTTTATCCCATCATAAGCTACTCTAGCTATTGGCGATGTTTGGCATGCTTTTACCCCATGGTCATAATGTTCATCACCACTAAATATCCGATGAAATAACAAGCAACCCAACTTGAGAATAATACCTAGACAGTTACTGCATCCTCCAAGACGTGAATGATGATACAACACAGAATGAAAATTTTCACCGGCATTCTATAACTCATGACTGTATACGAATGCCCCTTAAAATTTCATTAGCAAATGAGGCAAAAGGTGTGCAAAAGAAACATAAATGAGAAATTAATTGGTCAGAAATAGAAAGGGTAAACAACTAAGCCTGTGCAGTTCCGCAATCAAAAGCTGGGTATTGGCCTGATAAGAGCGGAAAATCACAGGGCACGAATCGTGCATTCACCAAGGCAGCATTGAAGATTAACATAGTGATTTCTGGCAGCCTAAGGTTAACAAGAAAATTCCCCGCGTGGCCATTTAACACCCCAGAAATATACGCAAGCAGCTTGATACACAACATGAATCACAAAGCCTGCCAGTCCCCAATACTAATCAATATCAGAACCACACCAAGATAGATAAGAACTTCAAGGGGAAACCAGCTAAACAAATTGCAAATGAAACATCTGGTTGAACAAATCAAAAAGCATTCTCGAAGAGTCTAAGGGATCACGCAATTAAAGAGGAACGGTGAACAAAACTTCAAGACAGAAGTGTAATCAAACCCAAGCTGAACCTTCAATTGAATCGACAGCATTAGGGTTCAGGGCACATCAAACATTCAGCTGAAACACCGGCACCAAGCAAGAACAAACGACAACCTAAGTCGAATGAGCGGGAAAGAACAGAACTTTAAGACACCCAACATAATCAAATCATCGGACAGAGCCCGACCCAGATTTCAATTAAACCAAACAGTGACGTAATTGACCACGAAAATCGAACGAAATGGCGAAAAGGTCTCACCTGTAATGGCTTAGTGGTAACCTTCTTCGAATCGTCATGTTCCACGACGGCCGCCTTCTCGCCGGGAACAGTGGATAAAGAGGCCATGAGAGAAGGGCAGCTCCTGCTCCTGCTGCTAAAGCAGCCGCCGAATCTCTGCAAATGCTTGGAGAATGCGAACAGGTTCGACGCTTTAAAGCTCAGGGGAGAGGGGGGGAGCATTTCATTGGAAAAGCAGTGGGTCTGCGACTGCATGGATTGGGCCTTTTAGGAGGAATAATAGTTTGGCAAGGAAAGGAAACGAAAGAGGGCAGAATTCAATGGAGGTCAGATCTTAGTAAGCAAAACGAACTTGGACTCGATCTTGTTCGATAGGAACTGACTTTGGCAGGCATCGACATCCATCGGTTCCCCATTGCTGACTGCTTTATTTATTTGCCTGTAAAAATATTATTTTTCACGTTGTCTTTAACTAATTGTTTTAATATAATTATTGATTCTTTTTTTTTTCCAGCATATTTGTCGTATTTTTGACCATATGAATGGTATTTTCTTTAATTTATCCTTGTAATTGTATAAACCGCGCAGGGCATGCTTTAATTGGACTGTCTCTTGACATCATGGAGTTGCTAGATCAATAATTAAAGATAAGTCTTATGTTTAACTAGGCACCCCGACATAACGTGCTTAGAAGAAGCTAAAATTTTCTTCTTCTCTTTTCCGGGTTTATATATCCGGCTGAGTTCAATCTCGCAAAAAACGATTGACATATTATTGTTCATGTCCTGTTATATATCAGTCTATATAATTTCTTATGGACAATTTTACATTAACTCTCATACAATTTGTTGGAAAAAATTAACGAAGTGCTCTCTAATTTAAAGCACGGTAATGAATATCCTAGTACATATATAATCGACAACGTTTGATATTTGACTGCATCCTATTTGATATTTCCTTTCGGACAATTTCTTATGTTTTTATTTTAAATAAGGTTGCTTCAGGTAAACATTAATTAGGATGAAATAAAGGAATATAATCATCGCTCTAATAAATTCATAAGCTGTTACAAATTCCTTGTTCTATTGGCCTCCTTAGTTGCTCTACTATAAAATGAGAGAATGATCGCCAGACAAGATGAACGTCTAAGTCGAAAAATTCCCAAGGTCTGCGTGTTATTCTGCAGAAGAAGATGGCACAAGTGGATCGGGGTTCGAGTCTTATTAGCCATCCGGATGTTGATAAGGACGACGAAGCCATAGTCTATGCCTCGGTGTTGACAAGCTCTTTCATCGTACCAATGGTCCTGAATGCTGCCATCGAACTCGGTGTTCTTGACACCATCAGTGAAGCAGGCCCCGAGAAGAAGCTGTCCAGTGATGAAATTGCTTCAATCATCGGAGCACAGAACCCATGCATGGGTTCGACGCTCGATCGCATGCTGAGGCTTCTGGCGACCCACTCAGTCTTGAACTGCTCGACCAGAGATGCCAAGAATGAGGGAAAGGTTGAGAGGGTCTACGGGCTCACCCCCGTGGGAAGATTATTCGTCCAGAACAAGGCTGGAGGGTCCCTCGTCGGGTTCTTAGGCTTTTCACACAACCAAGCCATATTGGACATACGGTGAGCAGAACCGACACTTCTGCAAACACGATTTCAACCCTTAAAATTGTACTTGGTTCGCGTGTTTCGCTAGTGATTACCATAATATATCCTGATAAGATGAACTCCTTGCAGGCACTACATAAAGGATGCAGTACTTAAAGGGGGAATACCCTTCAAAATGGCTCATGGAGTCCCAGCATTTGAGTACATGAGAAGTGACCCGGAGTTCAGCGGGGCTTTCAACACTGCAGTGAGTTTCCACTCCTCGATCGTCACCGAGAAAATCCTAAAAAGGTACACCGGCTTCGAGGATCTACGGGTCCTCATTGATGTTGGGGGCGGAAGAGGCACGACCCTCAACATGATCGTCTCCAAGTACCCTCATATCAAAGGGATCAACTTCGATCTCCCTCAAGTGATCCAAGATGCCTCTCCATTCGAAGGTACAGACTTTCATTATGGGTATTGTATCGATCAGCCTAGCCACTCCAGCAGGCCTGGTGTAAATTGCGTATCAACTTTGATGAAAATGAACACGTCGGATTGCATTGGGTTATGCAGGAATAGAGCACATTGGTGGAGACATGTTCAAAGAAGTCCCTAGAGGGGAAGCCATTCTATTGAAGGTTGGCTCCTAAGCCTTGAAGCTTTTCGACATTTTTCTAACACTTATGTTTAAGTATTTTCTCGAGCCCTAAACTATTCAACGGTTTTAGCTGATGCTATAACCTGGATTTGGGTTCGTTCCGATATCTTACGATGTTTATTTTCTCCATTTAGTTTGGATGCATTGGCCCGCTAGGAATTATGACCGTTCATGCCATTTTTATATTTTCTTCTTTCTTCTTTCTTCTTTCTTCTAAGAGAACATGCCATAATTGGAGTGACGAGAAGTGCCTGAAATTGCTTAAGAATTGCCATGAAGCACTGGAAGACAATGGAAAGCTGATTATTATCGACTCTATCATGTCGGAGGGATGCGATTCGAGCCTCATTGATAAATACGTGTCTCACTATGATAACATCATGTTCACTCAACACGAAGGGAAGGAGAGGACAGAGAAAGAGTTCAGGTTGTTGGGCGAGCAGGCCAGGTTCATGGATTTCCGAGTCGTGGGCTGCGCCTGCGCTCACTGGGTCATGGAACTCAGGAAATGAAATGTGTGAATCAATTTGAGAGCACAAAACAGAAAAGCATACGGTGAATCAAAATGATGAAGCGTGAATCAAACTGAAAACATTGCAGGCTCATCAGGTCGGATATCTGCAGGTGCGCTCCACAAAGTTGCTTGCCTTGTTGACGTCATCAAGTCTTTGCTCAAGAAGAGCCGGCTTGTCGAGGTCCGTCACACTTTCAGAGATGAAAATACTTGTGCTGGTTGGATGGCTCGACTGGCAATTCAGCTGCCACTTGAATTTCACTTCTTCTCTAGCCCTTCTTCATGTCGCTATTCTTTGGCGACATAATTGGAACTTTCTTACTCTGCTTTTGCTTGATGTAATTTGTTTTTCTTTCTTGTTTTCTCCTTTTGAGCTATTGCTTTGAGTTATCCATCCAAAAAAAGAAAAAAAAAAACTGAACACAAGAAAGGGATTGTGGTGCAATAGAACACGCTATCATCCAAGAATCGAAAAGGTTTTGAATTCAATTTTCGTTAGTAGGATTTCTAGTTCCTTTAATTTTGCCTTTCTTTTCACTTACTATGTTTATGAGTCTCTTCTCTCTTCTAATCCAAAAGAAAAAACCCTTGAAACACGAAACCGGTCAGAACCGAGTGGTCTTTTTTTTTTTTTTTTTGCATTAAACCGGCCGGTTATTCTTCTTCTCCTTCTTTCTTGTTTGTTGGCGATGGGCAATTGCATTCTTCTGTAAGCCCTAATCACAGTTCACAGTTGTTTGATTAGAAAAGGTTGTTGCTCGATAGCTTGACAGAGTTCGATTACTGCACGGAGAAAGAACGAGAGAGATGGGAGGGCAGGATGATGTGAAGCAGCTTGAAGAATGCTCCGTCGCCAAGTCAGTCTTCAATTTCTTACTTCTCCAATACTGCTATTCCTTCTCGCCCTCTCAATCAGTCCAAATCAAAAAATCGGATTGAATTCTTTTCTTTTCTTAATTTTCTGGGGTGCTGATTGATGGAATTGTTGGCAAAATCCTGTGACCCAATTAGGGTTTGCTGCTAAGGTTACCGCAGTAAGCTTTAGAATCAGAACGGGCTGGTTTGGGTTGGGGCATGTGGATGGGGATGTTTGCATCAGAACTGAATTAAAAGAGGCTGCTTGAAGAAGCAGAACCGAGGAAGAAGATGACTGAGTATTGTCTTTATTCTTATCACTGAACCTTGTGAACTTCAGTTAAGAAGTGATTTGGTAGCTAGACACCAACATCTCATGTGAGTAAATAATCAAGGGGTCATTGCAAGAAATCTTCAGCTGAAACAGCTGCTTTTTGAATTATTGGAACGAGCTCTTTCATGCCGATAGGGCATTCCGATTTCTCTGAATTTGCCTCTCTGTGCAATGCTGGTCGAGTATATATGCTTGTTGGTACGAGAGAGGTTACATATCTAAGATTTGTCGGTTTATGTTGATGATGTGCTCTCGTGATAGCTCAGGCTATGAAATTTGAAGAGTCTGGATCGAGAAATTCTCGGACACGGTTGCTGGTGCCTTCCTTGTTGAAGGCAATGGATTAGAACAATTCAACTATCGTATGGCAATCTTTTGAATTTTGTAGAGTAGATGAGGGTGAAAATTTTATCTGATGCTACTCTTCTCAGATTGGGATTCATAGAAAGATGCTTTTTAGTGAGCTGACATCTCGGCATGTTTTTGTGGAAAGTACTCGGAGATCTTATGACTGTAATATAACGCCAAAAGATTCAACTCGGCAAACTCTTCATAATCATCATCTCATTATTTAGGTGATACCTAAAGCATCGTGTTCTTTCTCCTTTCTTCTTGTTGAAAGTACTCTGAGATCTTATGACTGTAATCTAACGCCAAAAGATTCGACCCGGCAAACTCTTCATAATCATCATCTCATTATTTAGGTTATAGTTCCTAAAGCATCGTGTTCTTTCTCTTCTTTCTTTGTAGCGCATTGGGCACTTGGGTGTTCTCAATTGCAGGGGCCCTCCTGGCGATTCCAGTGGGGATAAAGCGGAAGTCGCTTGGACCTCTTGTTTTCTTTGGGACAACAGGCACGATGCTTGACATTATCATGGGAATCAATGCCTGCGAGAGGGAGCACGCTGAGCGCCAAATGAGACTCCTAGAAGAGCAGAACTCAGCTGCCAGTGCTTCTCTTTCAGGGACTGTGGTCGACTCTTGATGTCTATCCCTAAGAGTTTACAGCTTCTTCCTTAATAATCTTCTCTGGAATGGTTCTTTTACCCCCTTTTTCCCTGGCAAGTCTGAAGATTGGAATTTCATTCCATCATTACCTAAAAGAGTTCTTTTGTTGACAAATTGCTCGTCGAGTGAGCGAAAGAGGTAAAATTCCGATCGGTTTTCTCAGAATGGAACTCCGTTTCATGGAATATGGGTGGACAAAAGATTGCACCAAGGAGTATCTGATGAACTTCTAGTAGTGTTGTTATTCGAATTGGGCTATTTCGAATCCAGAGGAGTTCTCCAATTTGTAAACAACTATACGGAAGCATTATGTACAATTAGGACAATAATGTAGTGTTTGGTTTACAATAATGTAGAATCACAATTCTAATTTAACTCTACCCACTACAAAATAAAATAACTCATACAAAGTCAAAGAATTGGTCCTATTTATATTATTTTTTTCACAACAAAACAAAATAACTCATACAAAGTTAAAGGATGAATTTCATTTATATCATTATTTTTCAAAATCAAAATCTGATTTTAAAATACTAAATTGAAACCAAACAAACCATTATGGCTTGCGGTTATGAAGCAAGGCATTGACATGGAAACCATTTCAGAGGACTATATACTGTGAAAATTCACATCTTTGCAGTTTCAGTATCCTATTTCTTCCTTGGATTCAGAATTACGTTCACCGGATTGTTTATCGTACGAAATATCTCTGGTACCTGCTTTACCGCAATGTTTCTCAGTCTTGTGTTTGCAATTCTTGTGTTTACAATAGCATTGGTACATTCTCTCAGCACGAATATTTCGGAAAAGCACTTCTGCAGCTCTGTTTTTCACTAGGAGCGGCAGATGCTCCAGTTCATCCCATATGTATAACTGTCATTTGTGAAGCAAATTCGAGGTATTAATTCGCGATTAAGTTCATGATTAGAAGAAACTGAAAGATATGAGCTTGACAAAACTAACCAATAGAGAGGAAGGTCTATAGATCAAGCTCACTGCATGAAGGCGGTTAGAGCTTCTGTCACGATAGAGAGGAAGGGATTCCTGCTCGACTATCGGCTTTTGCTGCAGCAGATGACAACTTACCAATCCATGACAACATTTTATTATGCTAATGAAATTGCCATGGAGAAAGATTAGAGACTTGCATGCCTCAACTCCAAATCCATAGGGGTTCCACAAACTTGACAGCTGATACATACGAAATCACCAGCTAATCCACTAGCATCCGATCCGAACTATTCAATCTCCAGCTGATGAACATCTTCTCCTTTCCGAGTTCACCGACTACTCTGTGGGTTGATGTATGCATAAAACTTCGCCCTACGAGTAGTAGTGAGGTGTCGGTACTTCCAAAACTGAAATGCAGTCTCCCGGTGCTGCTGCTTCCACTACTTTCCAAGGTAACTTCTTCATCTGATGCCGGATGATTCCACGTTAAGAACTCCACAAGAAACTAAGAAAGGTGCAGTGCAGCTAACATCAACCAGCAAAAGGAATTGTTCCCGAGTGTGGATGAGCAAAGAGGCGATGCAAGTTTGTGCCAAAACAAACAAAAGAAACCTCGACAATGAAAATTGACAATTTTTATGGTTACTTGCGGACTTGCAGTGCATGGATGCCTGAGATAATAGGATGCAGTCATTAAAGTATCTTAGCAGTTAAACAGCTACACCTTCTGGGGAAGAGGAATGATGCTGCGAGTTGTCTTCGCCCATTCAACCACCTACCTTGGCTTTTCCTTTGTCGCTATGCAAAGGCGGCGACAATTATCCGACAGGTCATCTACACCTACATTATAAGTCTGATATAACATACGGCCATAGAGAAAAGCTCAGGAGGATTGGCTGAACAAGGCACACCTTTTGACACGAGCAACTCATACAGGTGGACCAGAGGCACCCGCGGCAGAGTAAATGACGGTCCTGGCATTAACAACTTCTCCATATTTGGTAATTTTAACATCTGGAACATTGAACACAAGAAATGAAATTTACTTTATTTGCAGAAGGAATCGGAGGGGATGTAAGTCAGTGTTTCGGCGAGGGAGGCTGAGAGCTCTTTCTCTGCAGTAATATTACATCGCCGGACATTGTGGTGGATCCCATTGGCTTTTGCCACAGGGACACTGTAAAGCACGGATAGGTATCGTCCCTGACTTGGATGTCCGTCCTTATAACTTCTGCACCTTTGGATAGCTTGAACTGCAGAATATAAAGTTTAAGATCCCATCGACTCATACATTCTAATTGTGATTTGCCATAGATTTTTCAGCAGTTTGAGCTGACGCCACTGTTATAATTGCCAATGGACGTCTACTTTATGAACAGAAAGGAAATGCAGTAATGGTTGATAAATAGTGAGAGAGGCGGACTTGAAGGGGAGTGGAGCAGTGGACGAAGCAAGGAGCTGAACGAAACGTCGGCGGAGGGGTCAATCAGTGGTCCATACCATCACATTCCAGAAGACAGCGCCATTGACTCAATCAGAACCTCCTCTTCTTGTCATACTCGACCGATCGAGAGAGAGGGAGAGAGAGCAGGGCCATCACTTGACTATGGGGGTAAAGGAAATGGAAAACTGTGTTTTTGGCGCCAAATTAAAATCTCCTCTAGGTTATAATCAGGGAAGTTCGCTGTTATATGAAAAATGATTTTCTTCCACCTTTTTCTAGTGAAAATTAATGCATCAGTTCTTCACATAACATTCATTGGATCGATTTTTTCGAACAATGTCTATCACCCATTCTGAATCGCGAACTGCTGTAAAGTATTGCATTAAAGTTCAGATTCATCGACCGCCGGATTCTTCGTATTTTAGTTCAATACCTGGTACACTGAACGAGCAAGCATTCGGGGAGGAAACCCGACGAAATAAATTGCAGAACAGGAACCATGTTCAATTATTCATCATTGGAATTACTTCCAGTCAGTACCAAGGAAATTACAAAGTTTAGAATACCATGTCACTCTTAAAAACAGTAAGAAACAGCCACCCGATGTTCGAAAAGATAACCCAGGTGAACTGCAGTCTGAGTAAAACCAAGACACAGCCACCACTTCACGGACACAGCAGAACGACAGAACTGAAAACTGTCCTTAAAGAAAGGAAGACAAGACACCACTAGTTAAAACCCTGGTCAGGAACCTGGCCTCACTAAAACAATGGCCATGTTCCGGCATTGCGGCTTTTGCTAAAAATTTCAGCTGCAAATGCCCCAAAGACCCGTCTAGTATCTAAGAATGTCTCCTCCAGAAAAAAAACATCGGAGCATTCTATCTACAGACATCAACGGAAGCCTTCACCTAAGGTAGGAGCTCCCATAGAGCCTTGCACATATGTCGATCGGTCCACCTTCCCCACCAACAGCATGAAGCGCGACGGGAATTGTAGAGAGGAGACTCACTATTACAGGAAATGCCAGTGGTTGGATTTCAAAGCCCGACTCAGAAGTGGAACTCACTCTTGGGGATGCTGCGGAAGTGCTGCAGTTGGACTCCTGATTGAGCTCTAATGGGCTCACTACCAGTACGGATTCTTCAAGCGGCCTAGTGTTCCTCATTGGAAATGGAAATGCTCTACGGGAAGATTTGTGTCCTGACAGGGTAAGCAAGACAGTGGACGTTGCCTCAAGCCATTCCACACTCAGGCCTTCAATCTCATCATAGTATATCCTCCTCTCAATCTAAAGGGCATCAAAATTAGAAATCATAAGTTGCTACATAAAGAAGGATTCGATAAAGACGAGCGCAAAGATCTGCTGGACCAGTACTTACAGCTAACTGTGGAATATAGATAGACATGAACCTTGGACCAACACCAAGAACTCTCGCTTCAGATAACAGCACCTGAAATGAAGAGGCACACAAAGCATTGTTTTTTCCGAATAGACAAAGCATCGTTCATCACATGAACCATTAACTAATGCAAAAAAGATTAAAATTTAACTGATGCTTGGAATAAGTTTGTATTATTTTTTGGTGATTGCTTAATTGGAAGTATCATGTAGAATGAAACCAGAGAATAGAAGACCAAAACCACCATCCATGCTATAAGCATAGTTATTTGAAAATATTGAGGCATGTCTAAGTATACTTTTTACACAGCAATTACCTCTTTCTTCTTTAGAAGAACCCACATGTAGAGTTTATCGCAGGCAACCTTCACATGCCTGCTCGCGAGCTTCCTCTCATTACAATGTGCAGCCACGCCCTTCAGTATATCCAAGCAAGGAATCCTGTGCTTTAAGGCTGCAGCTGAGAATGCTTCCCTTGCCTCCTCAGACTCCGCGGCATTCTTATCAAAGCAAAGGCCTGTGAAGCATCGATTTACTGCACTGCCCGCATCGTCAGGCCTCCTCTCCAGAGCCCGCCGCTGCTTCAGATATGACCTCTCTGCATCCAGAGCTGCAGCCATCATTCGATGAACTACTATATCAGGATACCGCCTCAGAGGAGACGTGAAGTGGGTGTAGAAAGGGACTGCCAAAGCGTAGTGGGCCCAGTCATCCTCATTATCCTTCAGATCTCCTGTGCAGAAGTACATTGCCAGTTGCATAGGCCTCGAGGCATATGACATGAGAATATCTAGTAGCACAGAGTCATCCTTCAGGGTCTCCTTGATTCGCCCCAATGATTTCTGGATCTGGGAAGAGGATGAGGTGTCCAACGTTAACTCGTGCTTTGTGCAGAAAGCCTCGAATTCCTTAAGCTTACGCATGTTTGGCTCTGGGTGCCTCCGGAGAAGGGCGGTTTCAGGAAAAGCCCTAGAGATGACTTCCGCTGCAGTGTGGTTGGCCAACAGCATGAACTCTTCAACAAGAAAGTTCGACTCCTTCCGCTGACTGAGCTTGCTGTCATATGGGATCCCATCCTCATCAAATAGGAACACTATTTTCGAGCTCTCAAGCTGCAGAGCCCCATCCTTCAACCGCTTCTCCTTTAAGATTCTTGCAATATGATTAAGGTAGTGAACACATCTGACAACATCAGACCACTTGAAGCTGCCATACAACTGGGGAAGGCCGCCAAGGTTGTCTGAATAATTTACACCATCAAGAATATCCTGAGCATGTTCATAAGAAAGTTTGCAGCAAGACCGTATCACAGTACGACCGATCCACCGATGTACAATACTTCCAGAGCCATCAATGTCCCAGAAGATTGTAAATGTGAGCCTATCAAGTCCAGGATTAAGTGAGCCCAAATCTTCGGAGATCAATGGTGGCAACATCGGCAATTTCTGTCTTGACATGTAAACACTCGTTGACCGAACTTGGGCCTCAGCATCCAGTGGTGTGTCCGGTTTCACGAAATAGGATACATCGGCAATATGAACACCCACTCTATAGATTCCATCAGTCAACATTTCGACAGATAGGGCATCGTCAAGATCTATAGCAGTAGAAGGATCTATAGTAAAGACAGACAAGCTTCTCAAATCCATCCTAGTCTGAAATTCGACCCGGGGAACATCCCAAGGGACGGGAGGAAGGCATAAAAGTGACTCGCTTGAGAACTCGGATGAATTTATTGCGTTCTCGAATAAGATTGCATCAATATGAGGTTGGAGTTCACTGCCATGCCCAAAAACATGTAAGACACGGGCATGAGGGATGGGACTTTCCTCGCTCCAACTTTCAATCTGAGCAGCGACCAGCTCCCTTTCAATCCCCACGTCCAACTTGTACAATCTCTTCTCAATGCAGTCAGGCAATTCTTCCACATGGACCATCATTCTCGGGAATCTTGCATCATTCGGCATAAAATCAATGTAGTCGTGGTCTGGGTTCTTATTCTTCTTGGGATCCCTCCAGTATCCTTTCTCATGAGCAATCCATTGCTTAACATACAGAAAGCCAACAATAGCATCTCGACGAGGAGACCTCTCAATGATGGAAACAACCCTTCCTGTGGGCCTCTTTGATGGATATGAGCTAATCAAAGCACAGATCTTAGCTATTGGATCATTTATTTGATTCTGTCCATCGGCAAAGCCAGAGCTGGGACCATCAAAAGGAAAGGGGCGACATCCATCGCAGAAAGTCTTACCCTCTTGAGCAGAGAACCTCTCAGAGGATACATTGTTGCTACCACAAGCAGAATCAAACTCTCCCTCCATCTTATTTTTACCTTTGCAGCTAGTCCCACACATCTCTCTCATCTCTGCTGAATTGGTACTGTCTTCAGTCAAGGCAGAACTGTTAGAAAGCCTAATTGATCCCTTCATCCTTGTCCAAAATGGCAAAGGATCAACCTTAATTGCCACTACGTCTCCCTCAACCTACAAACAGAGATTTGCTTGCTCATTCAGATGAAGATTAAGAATCAAAAAGGGGAAAAAAATCAGAAGCAGATACTTCAACAATAGCAGTAACAACAACAGAAGAAAGAGGATTTATTTTTAAATTTTTAAATTTTTATTTTTTGTAGGAAGGAAATAATCACTGGAAACAGACTGATATCCATCATGGGAAAAAATATCCAAAAAAAAAAACCCCGAAAAAACCATGTCACAATATATATGATAAAGATGGCCTTTGACTAAAGGTTACAAGATCAGAAATATGAGTAATTATAATTTGAAAATGAAATAACACCTACCGCTCTATTCTGCGCCGGAACTCCATTAATGAGAATATCCACTGGAACTCCCTCAATCTTGCAGTAGGCCTACAAACATTGATCAGCTAGAGAGTGAGAAACATCTTTATATACACAGTAATAAACTAACTAATCAATTTAGATGAGTAGCATATACTGAAGTCAGTGAATGGACCAACCTCAAGCCTATTATGGGCATTCACTCGGAATACCGCTAAGAAGACATCACCTCTCTGCAAACATCAATGGAAGTAAAATCAGCAACGCAGGCTAACTAATAAAAATGGTTAGACGTCATAGAAGAACATTTCAGTTGCACATATCATGGCAGAATTGAGACAACTAACCTCTAGCGCCTCGTTCACACACTCCCCAGACCAGTGCAGTTTGAAAGGGCTCGAGTGATTGTAGGGCCCCATCTGTGAATCCTTAGTGAAGCATGCCTCAGATGGCTCTCTGCAAGCAACTGGTTCAGAGCACGATTTGGAGAAAACTCTTCCTCCAGAACTAGGTACAACTGTACTCGGATTTTGTGTCCTTGGCACTTCTCTAGGACCCACATGTTCATTGATGTGCATTGTTGGCATGGAACTGAACACCGGGTCAGATGATCGGCCCGTAACATGCTCGCTGAAGGAATGGCATTCTGGTGTGTTCTCATTTGACGAGGCGTCTTTGATTGACGCTGACATAACTGTTGATACAACTGTTTCTCCTTGGCTAACACTGACCGAACCTGAAGCTGCACACAGGGAGAAAAATTGGATCAGATGCACAAGGACATTGATATCGTCACTTGAAAGCTTGGTGAGCAAGCTGAAACCATTCCCGAGCCTCACTGCATGCACAAGGTTCTATTATAGCATTGCATATCTTGCACGCATCAAAAGAAAATCTAGCTGTGGCATCACACCTCATCAGCAACCACATCATATAACCTGGATATTATATTAGCTCCTTAAGTAAGCCTAGAAACATCGTGCTCATTGGATTTCCACAGACCAGAAAAAAGTTTTGATGCTGCAATATGAGATTTCACCATCTCGGAAACGACTCCCGTTCTTTTGATTTACTTTCCAGAACCCGCAAAAAATTAAAGGAAAATCTGACAACTGGTAGCTATTACAAAGGAGTCCATTGACACTGCAGAAACTTAACACGTGACCACTACAGCAACAATCATAACCATTCAAATCCTACCTCTAGCTTCTAAATTCACTGCTACGATGAAAGAAGCGCCGAAAGAAAAGACACATCCTAAATCCCATCAACACATGGCATCAAAACGTCAACAAGCTCCATGCGGAAATCAAAGAAACAACACGCCCCACTCCCAAAGACAGAAGCTCCATGCCGGGAATTAAAGGAACAACCCCCACAGTCCAAGAAATCAATCAAACAGTGAGTGAAAAAGTCAAACCTGAAACAGAGGAGTTGTTCTGCTTAGAGCGGCGACTAGATCGGCGCCTGTTCTTCTTCTTCTCCCTCTCGCCATCCTCAACCCTCTCGACCACACTCAGCTCCACACATGACCTCATGACTTCCAACCACCCAGGATTTCACAGAAAGCAAGAAACAAATGAAAGAGACCCAACAAAAATCAACAGCAAAAGCAGGGGATAAAATTGTCCCACACCCTTCTTCCTTGGATCGGACGAAATCTAAGCTAAGCGAAACAGATTCTGGGCATCTCCCGATTTGCAGAAAAAAATATACCAAACGGAAGATGAACCCAGAAGAAGAACGGAAAACCCGACCAGGAAAAAAAGAAGAAAAAAAGAAAGAATAAAACGAGAATTAAGAGACAAGGTAAAGAAAAAATCGGAAGCAGGGGACAGAAGGGGGGCTATGGTTTATATGGGCTTTCATCGAAGAGGGAAGAAGACATGAGGGGAGAGAGAGAGAGAGAGAGAGAGAGAGAGAGAGAAGGGGTGGACGGAGATGATTGGTCGGCGAAGACATGAGCGCCGACTCTTGATTCCTTTGTCCTCCTTCCCTCTAAGCCTTTTTCCTTCCAATTTTCCCTTTTTTGCTTTTTTATTTTTTATTTTTATACTTTTTCTCCACGATTTCTTTTTGATTAAGGGAGTAGGGTTGGTCCATCTCGTAACACGTGTCACCTCGGATTTGGACTTGTTTTTTAGGTGGTCGATGATCCCTTTTTTTTTTTCCTTTTTTGAAAAAAATTGAAATACTTACTTTTTAGGCATGCTAAATTAAAAGAGTGCCTTGTATCACCGAAATTTTTTTTAAAAGAGTGCCTCTACTTGTTTATCGAAAAATAAAAACTTTGCACCTACTAATTTTATAATGCTCCATAGATATTTATTTCAATAAAAAAAAGGCTTGCATTTTGGTCTTGTTGACATATAAGTATATATAAACTTCAAATCATTAATTATAACTCCGGAAAAAAAAATCGTTATTATCGCTTCGAATATAAAAGATTTTCATAGGCATTATTGTAATTGTATTAGGTGAACAAGAAAAGATATTAATTTTTGTTTTAATATGCTATACAAATCTCATCAACAAATATAAACTTCATAATTTCGCGAATAATTTCATCACCTTCACTTAAGATCACATTACTTAAAATATAAAAAAATCAGTTTAGAATGTGAGTTCCTAATGGCCCGTTTGTTTTCAGAATTAAAATTACAAAAAAATTAACTTTAACTTTAACTCAACCCACTACATAACAAAAATACACATTTTCCAAGTTAAAAATTTTAACTTTAACTCAATACACTACGCAATATTTTGTCATTTTCCACAATCAAAATTAAAGTTACTTTAACTCTAAAAGCAAACGTACCGAAAGATTTTGAAAAAAAAGAAGAAGAAGAAGAGAAAAATCAACTTATTGAAAAGAAAGAACCAAATGCGTCGCCCAAAATTTGATACGATTTCCCAACCATGGAGTTTACAGATTTTCTTCATGGTCAGCTAACAACAAATGATCCAACCTCCTAAATCAACTCTAATGCATTGCCCAAAATTTTTTCAAATATAAAAAAATGAAGAAAATCATGTAAGGCAACTTTTGAACAATATAATCAAAAGACATATAATTTTATTTAGTCCATGGGAATGGGAAATAAAAGGTAAAAAAAAGATGGGAAAAGTATCAAAACACTTATTGTAATTTGGGATCGGAACAAATTGCAAAATGTATTTTTGTCATGGACAATTAGTCTCCATGTGGTGTACTCCATTAGTTATAAGGGGTTACGATATTAGTTTTTTTTTTTCCATTTTTAGTCATCGATCTTTAGCCTTTTAATTATTTTAGTTTTAAATATTTTTTCTTCTATCCTCAACTTTCCTTTTTTTTTTTAGTCATAAAAAGAAAATCGAGAGAGAATGAGGGTCGGAATCGTCGATTGGCAGCCTCAGCCCCTGAATCGATCGGGGAATCTAAGTTGTAGTTCCCGATCTATTCGTGGGCTCAAGTCGCCGTCCACCAAGGTTGTTGTTACCCACGAAGGACGCCGGGGACCTCGGTGGTGGTGGCCCCGACCCTTCATTCCCTTTCGATTTTCTTTCTATGACTAACATGAAAAATTGAGGATATGAATGATAAAAGATAAAAATTTTAGAACCAAAATGATTAAAAGACTAAAAATTTGAGGACTAAAAATGAAAAAAAAAAACTAACGTCGTAACCTCTTATGGCTAACGGAGTACATCACAGGGGATTAATCGTCCATAACAAAAATATATTATGCAATTTGTTTCGTCTCTAAATCACAATAGAAGTTTTTGTACTCTGTACAAAAAAGATTTATAAGAGATAATTAATAAAATATAATATTTATTACAATTCTGAGGTAATTAATGTGAAATGGAGAAGGTAGTGGAAAATGGTATCATCACGTGCGTGAGTTGGGGTAGGCAAAAGTCAAAGCATTAGGCACTTTCCTTTTATCCTCTTTATTGATTTATATTTATTTATCTATTTTATCATTATTAAGTGCTTCTTTGATATGATCTCGGTATTCCATTTTGCCGGTCATCACATCACCGCTCACCCCACCAAAAAGCAGCATTTTGGGCTATCCATCTATCTATTGGGCTTTTGGCCTACATTGCATTAGTATGGGGATTTTCTTTTGTTGATTTATCTGGCCATTAGGCTATTTTATGGCCCGGATACGTATTAAGATCCGGACATTACAATAAACGCCTAACTTCTAAGGGGTAACGATTCATAGTTGGACTCGATCCTTTTCTCCACCACTCCCACCAACGTCATCTTGGCCAATCACGGTCTGTACATTCGATTTTAAGTCATATCCCGAGGCATGCAGGCCTTCTCGTCGGTTTTAGCTTTTTGGATGATGCAATTAGCAGAGTTCATTCTCTTGGAAGGATAAACATATACACATGTAGGGGTGATAGTGTAAAGGAAACCAAAAGTTTTGGGAGTAACTTCTCATTGTGAAAATTTTGGGGTGAGAGTTTTAAAGATACCATAGCTCGGGGAAGGACAGTAATAAAAAATAGTAAATTTTGAAAAAAAAAAAATTCCATCTTCAACTGAAGTACCGAACATTAGACTCTGTGCCAGCAGCGACGTGGACAATGAGCTTCGTCCTCACCCCAACTAGCCGTCTTCTTCTCCCGAACCGCCGGACTTTCCTCTTCCACCGCCGCAACGCTGCCGAATCATTCAGCTTCTCAACCTCGTCGACTCTCACGTGTTTGAACTCACCAGCTGGTACCCGAATTAACTCAGCTCAGTCCTGCAGCAACAGCAGCACGGATCCCGTTGACCGACCCGAAAACATCCCCATTTTTGGGCTTTTCATTCCTCTCGCTTTCTCTCTGGTCCTCCTATGCCTCCGCCTCTTCCATGGAGTCCTCCTTCCGGAGTTCCCACGCCGGTGGCGGGAGCTGGTCGTTCTGTCCAGAGCAGCAGAGAGCAGGATGCGCGCCTATCCCGCGCACCTTTGGCAAGCGGTGGTTGCCTACGAGGACAGGCGCTTCTTTCGGCACTGTGGGGTGGACCCCATTGGAATTGCTCGAGCTGCGGTCTCATTCTCGGCCCGTGGAGGTGGCAGCACCATCACCCAGCAGGTTGGTTCTTTTATTCTGTGGGCTGAGCCCCAACTACGCACGCCACCTGTTTGTTGTTTTTACTCTATGAAGTCTGCCACTGGAAAAGTGCTTCCTTTTTCCAGAGATATTATCAAAATACGTTCTTTTCATCAACGGATGTTGCATGATTTGTTCAATTTCGAAGAAACTACTGTATTTTAAGAAATTCGCACCTCAAGCCTGAAAAGAACTTATTTTTTTGGGGTATTTCTGGATCAGATAATTCTATATGATATGTCGGTCTGATTTGTCTGCTAACATGCATATTGATGCCAATTAAAATACACAATTTTCTTGCCCGAGTTAACATAATTAAAAATAATAATAATAATAAAGAAAATTTTTGCATTGTCTGTTGATTGAATTGATGTATAATATCACCAGGAAATCAAGAAGTACAGACAATAAAGATTCGTGCGAGATTATTGTAGAAAAAGATTCCTTTGTTATGCCTTTGGTCTATGGTAGTGAAAGAGAGTGTCATTATTGAATGAGGGAGAAAGCAGAACAATGAGGGAAACAGATGAGAATGTTAATCCAATAAGTAATACCGATGCAATAATGCATGAAAGATGCCATTCAACGCCTACAAATAGAAAATTAACACGGCGCTGTTCTTGCTTATTTAATTGTTTATTAGACGGCTCTGAAAATAATGAAGATTTCATTGTTCTTGAGTGGGAACGCTTTGGAAGTTTGATGGGCAGGGGAGGAGAATCATTGCCCTGCATTTAAATCTTAAATAAAAGAAAAAGTAAACGGTGGCAACTGCTAGAGAGAGAGATAGAGATAGAGCTAGAGTTAGAGAGAGAAGTAGTCAACGGTTTCATTCATTCGCAGAAGGAGAGCTAGAGAGAAAAAGAAATGGGGAAACCGCAACCTGCCCATTCCTATCCTGCTCATCGCCATCCTCTGCATCTAAGTCATTTGCTGCTTCTCTCCATCCTCCTCTGCAACCCTGTCTTAGATGGGATTCTTGTTCCTGTTCCCTACTGCTTTCCTTTCCTGTGCTCTGCTCGTCTCGGGCATCACCT
Source organism: Punica granatum (assembly GCF_007655135.1). NCBI lineage: Eukaryota > Viridiplantae > Streptophyta > Magnoliopsida > Myrtales > Lythraceae > Punica > Punica granatum. Next base: position 2,303,595 of record NC_045130.1, read on the forward strand.
ATTCGGAGTTCGTGCATCCAAACTTCACTGCTTCGAACCTACAGTACGCTGAGAACTCCGGCTCGTTCCTAACCTCCCGGAATGGGACGTTTAAGGCTGCAATCTTCAATCCTGGGGCCCAACAGACCAACTTCTACTTGTGTGTCATCCATGTGGCATCCAACACGATAATATGGTCCGCTAATAGGGATGATCCCATCTCGAACTCTGGTGAGATGTATCTCACGTCGGAAGGGATCACCATTTCTGATGAAAGCGGCAATCCGAAATGGTCCACCCCAGCGATTCCATCGCCTGCGTACGCGATGATGCTGAGTGAGATGGGTAATCTCGTCTTGCTTGATCGGTCCAATAATTCTTTATGGGAGAGTTTCCAACATCCCACGGACACAATTGTGATGGGCCAGCTTTTCCCTGTCAAGGCGTCTTTCTCTAGTGCGGTATCACCTACAGACTTGTCCACGGGTGATTACAGCCTCACACTTAGCTCCTCGGATTTGCACTTACAGTGGAGGGGGCTGTTGTACTGGAAGTTGTCGATGGACACGAAAGCCTATATCAACTCGAACTCTATGGTCGAATACATGGCCATAAACAGGACAGGCCTATATTTGCTTGGAGGCAATGGAACAGTCATAATTCAGGTGGCCCTGTCACTCTCGGATTTCTGGATTGCCACATTAGAATCCTCAGGACGGTTCATAGTCAAGAGTTTCTCTGCTGACGACTGGATGGATGACTTTGTGGGCCCTTCTGACAGTTGCCGAATCCCGTTTCTCTGTGGAACAGTTGGGTCATGCAGAGATGGCTCTGCATCCAACACCTGCTCGTGTCCCTCCAATTTTCATTCTGTTTCACCAAACAGGACCGGATGTGTACCAACTGATGGCTCTTATTCTTTATATCCGACTTGTAATTCAACCGACCACAGCACTCATTTGATCCCATCGGTTTTGTCGTACTTGACGATTGGGTATGGGTACGACTACTTTGGCAGCCAATTCTCAGGTCCTGTGAGGAGCAGGGTGAACCTGACAGCCTGTCAAGATCTTTGCTCAGGGGACTGTTCTTGCTTGGGATTCTTGTACGAGAATTCTTCCGGTGATTGTTACTGGATCAAGAGTTACTTAGGATCACTCATATCGGATATTCAGAGAGGGGAAGATCTTTTGGGTTACATCAAAGTCCTTGTTGGATCTTCTCCTGCAAAGCCTGGTGTTAAAAATGACCAAAGTACAAAATTTCCTCTGAGTGCTCTTGTGCTGCTACCTTCCAGTGCTTTCATTCTCTTAATCGTGCTGGGTTCTCTCTGGTGGAGGAGACAGAGAATCTCCAGGGACAGGGACATGAAAGCAGGTCAGTATAACCTACCTTCGCCAGAAGAGCCAGATGCCTTCCAAATCCCAGGCTTACCAAAGAGGTTCGATTACAAAGAGCTAGAGGTTGCTACTGATCATTTCAGGACCCTTATAGGTTCTGGCGGGTTTGGTGCTGTTTACAAGGGTACACTGCCTGACAAGGCAGTTGTGGCGGTGAAGAAGATAACAAATTTAGGGATCCAAGGAAAGAAGGAATTCTGCACTGAGATTGCCATTATTGGAAATATCCATCACATCAACTTGGTCAAATTGCGGGGTTTCTGTGCCCGGGGATCTACGCGCTTATTGGTCTTTGAGTATATGAATCGTGGGTCGCTGGACCGTATCCTCTTTGGCAATGGACCTGTTCTGGAGTGGCAGGAGAGGTTCAACATTGCCCTTGGAACAGCACGAGGGCTCGCATACTTGCACAGTGGCTGTGAGCAGAAGATCATCCATTGTGATATAAAGCCAGAAAACATCCTCTTGCACGATCATTTCCAAGTTAAGATCTCAGATTTCGGGCTATCCAAGCTTCTTGGTCCTGAACAGTCGAGCCTCTTCACAACCATGAGAGGGACCCGCGGCTACCTCGCACCCGAGTGGCTAACCAACTCTGCCATCTCAGAAAAGACGGACGTCTACAGCTTTGGGATGGTACTGCTTGAGATTGTAAGTGGTAGAAAAAACTGCTTGTTGCGAACCCAGAGCCATAGCTTGGAGGAGGATAGTAGCGGGACCCGCTCCTCGTCATCTTCAGGGTCGGGGCTGCTGTACTTCCCTTTGTTTGCACTGGAGATGCATGAACAAGGCAAGTATGCGGAGCTTGCTGACCCAAGGCTAGAGAATCGGGTGAAAAGACAGGACGTTGAGAAACTAGTCCGTGTGGCACTTTGCTGTGTCCATGAGGAACCGTCTCTAAGACCAAACATGGCTATTGTGGTTGGCATGCTGGAAGGAAAGATCCCCTTGGGCCACCCGAGAATGGAATCTTTGAATTTTTTGCGCTTTTACGGGCGTCGATTCACCGAAGCCTCTGTGATAGCAGAACAGGAAAACGAGGAAAATGTTCTCTTGTACTCCCAAGCAAATGCTTGTCCAACAAGCACCACTTCAAGTTCACGTAAATCTATGTCTTATATCTCTTCCCAGCAGGTCTCGGGTCCCAGATAGTAAAGATTGACTGAGAACTTTTGTTCCTCGCCCTGAGATGGTATAAATTCTTTGGATAAAATAAGTGTACGTAAAAAAGGGGATCTAGTCGGTGCCTTTAAGGCATTGGTTTTCTTGGGAGGATTTTAGTTACTTGAATGGAATTCAAGATGGTTACATAGCTGTAATTAGTGTTGGGAAATTTAGAGGCTTGATTTTGAAATTGAAAGGTTCAAAGCATTTGCATTTCACTCCCTACGCATTTCCCTACTAAATGCATGTATTTCGTATGATCATCAAATAGTCTCCACGCCCAGCTGTTTCCAATACTCTGATGATTGTTTCTTCCTGACTTTTAGATGCTTGATTCTCTCTGTCTGATAAACAACTTTAAAAGATATGCAGTACCAGTATCAGACAAACATGTTACACTGTTCTTGAAAGGAAATGTATACTTTTTCGCCTCCTGGAGCATCATTGCAGTTATGGGGAGTGAGCTTGCAAATGGTGCACTCAAAGAACTAAATAGATTCCAGCTAATGTCGTCTCTTTATTACATTGATTCTATCATCCTATTTGCTATTTCTCGGCATGGAGATCTTAAATGTAAGAACATTTGAGAGCACGGGTGGAGCCATAATCTGTCATCTCATTAATATCTTGAAGTCTTCGTTGGTCATTTCTCTTAGCACAGTTGATTCTGGTTGGCAGCTAGTCAAGAATGCATTTTTGAAGAATGAACGAACACTTGCTCGGAAAATTGTCGAAATGGTGCTAGCTCTCGCACTGGAGAGAACCTTATCAAAATGGCAAATCTTAAGCTCCTATCTGAGTGAGGTCAAGCATAACTCACACCACATTGAGAAAATTGTATCCAAATTTTCTTATTTGTGAAAGAGTCAAGGAATTTAAGACGAGATGTTAATATATGTTTGTCTTGCAGATATATTGGGGACATGGGATTTATGGAATTGAATCAGCTTCCATGTTCTATTTCAGAAAGCGTCCATCTCTTCTCTGTTTCGGGGAATCCACTATACTAGCAGGGATGATACCGGCCCCAGAGCTCCGGTCACCCTTCAGGGACCCTAGCAGGTTTGCATATGCTTTTCTGGAATCTGTCATCCCCCACGATCAACTTCAAAGTAAAAGTTTTATATTTTTTCTGCTGGTTTATTTGTTTGGTGAATGAACTTATAGAGAACACCTTTTTAATAGAGGAGTAATCTTCCAAGTACGAGTGTTGAAAAGGATGGTGAAAGTCGGCTTTATCGATGTTGAGATGGCACTTGAAACCGTAAAACAACCTGCTTCTCTATCTGACAATGGGCCAAAATCTGCAGATGGGTCATCGAACTCATTTTATTCCTCCAAGCAGGTAACTGAGTTCTAATCCTTTTTTGTACGGAAGTTCTGAGTTGGCAGTTGAATAGCAGGATTAAAAGAGTAGGCAAGGTGGTTCAATAGACGATTGACGATTGGTTTATTCTGTTCCTTAGGGAAATATAAAGTCCGATAAAATGAAACATGGGGCCATGGATCTGAGTATTATTGGTGACATTTGGGACTGGGAAAAGGAGAGCAAGATTTGGGAAGCAAGGGAAGATATGGAAAGGTGGGCCGCCGAGTTACAACGTTCGAAGCAAATAACAGAATCTTCTTCTCAGACGCATACAAAAAGGGCCTAACAAGTGCTCTCTGTATGCCTTCTCATCTTATTTGGACCAGTAATATACCCAAATTTATGCATATCAGAATTGCGTACAGTTGCATGTATACTCAAGTCAATCGAGCGGAAGCTTATTGAGCTTGCAGTGTCGAAACTCGGCGAAAGTTCGGGTTTTGTACTTGGCCGGGTTCACTTCATTCACGAGCTCTGGGAGAGGGCCTATTATTGCCTCCTGAGGAGGTGCAGCGAACACTGCCCAAGACATGCGAGTCCTTTCCTTGTTTACCAAGCTTCTGTGGAGTACTCCTTTGTACTTGCCATTGCTTAATACCTGCCATTAGTCATCGGGAAAGCACGTGTTATCACTATCAAGTACATGATTCTGTATGTTCCTTTGATATCATTTAGAAACACAACTCGGACTCATAGCTTGGGCAGTTCGATTTCGGGGTGTCCGATGCATTGTGGTCACCACTGCATTCTACTACATACCTCAATCTGATCGCCGATATGGATAAAGAGCGCATCAGGGACATAATCGACGGCAACCCACTGGCCGTCTTTCCAGAGCTGGAGGCCGGGGACGTCGTTGGGTACCAGTATGGTGAGGGCAGACATGTCCGTGTGGGGCTCGACCCCGAGCACGAGTTGGGGCTGCGGACACGGCGGGTAGAAGTTGATCTTCATCTCGAACTCTATGTTGTCACCTCCCAAACATGTCCGGAGGACACTCTTCTCCGAGCCCAGCCCCTCTGACAGCATCTCGAGCAACTCCCCAGTCACTCTCACTATCTCCCGGTTGTATTCTTCTGTCACTTCCCTTTTTATAAAAAAATTAATTTGGGGTCAAAATAATAACAAAATAAGAGGGGTTGCTTGCAAAAAGTGGAGAAGATTGGGGGCTTGTTTACAAAAGAAAGAAAAGAAGGGTACGTACTTGTAAGAAGGAGGGTGGTGTGGCCACCTTTCATGCCTGACTTTACAAGGGGGAAACAGGAGGTGAAAGTAATAGTCCAGCCACTCGACCTTTTGCTCATGGTTATAGGTCATCTTCGTCCCGTACCCTTCGAAATCCCCGGCAGAACGATCGTTCGCGAGCTTCTCCTTCTCAGCGTGGGGGAGCTCGAAGAACTCAACGCCGACGCGCTTGACCTGCTCGATCAGCGGCCCAGGGATACCATGATCGGTGGCAAGGAAGAAGCCCCACTCATTGCACGCCCTCCTCATTTTATCCACCACGGCGTCACGGGGCCCAGAGAGGGATATCACAGGCACCTTGACCCCCTCGATGGCCTTGCTGTTTGCGGGCTGCTCGTGGGCGAGCCGGACAAACATGTCCGGCAGCTCGTGGATCGCAGCGGAGGCCAAGGCTTGGACTCTCTCTTCGCCCGGCGCCATTGTCTTTCCTTCCTGTCAAATGTAGTCTTTTGAAAACTTAAAGACTCTCAATTTATGAACATTCAATGCTTGTGAGGACGTTGCATGAGTAAGTAACAGTCGGTCAAAAACCACAACTCAGAAAACACATGCTTTTTAATACCTAACCTTCACGAAATCACAATAGCAAGGATTGGCTAAAATTATTTCATCAAAAATATGTGACTTCAAAAGCAAAAATTGATCGATTTCCATTAGTCCGTGATTGGTGATTATTCCCTGAATATTACGAAAATTTGGATACGTAACTCCGGAAAAAAAAAATTTAAGATGACTTGTCCAAGTGATGTTTCAGTTTAACAACTTATATTAGCATGTGGCATGTCGTTATCTAATATCTAACAAGGTGATGTTATTGAACGCTATAGCCAGTGTTATTCGAACACACAATGTTCGTTTTATCGTGTGATTAAGTTTCTAGTGTATGAAGTTCTCACGATGCTGTCAACTATTTGAATCCCAGTCAATGGCGAAATTCGAATAAAATAAAAAACAATCTAACTCGTATAGGGTAGCCATATCAGGAGTTAAACACATCTAAAGTTTGTTCTGTTCATCTATTCATTATCGGAACCTGGGGCTACAAATTTACGGATGACTTTGGAGGTACGATGATTTTTTTTTTTTAGTTACACCACGTGATATCAGAAAGTCCAATGAATCCTAACTAATTCATATTCAAGTCGGGTCAACCCACCAAGAGATAAAACTCTCATAATTGTGAATTTTCTCAATTTATCAGACTCGAACATAAAACCTCATTTAAAGGAGGTAGATGATTGTTTAGATTAATTACAAATTAGTGTTTTACCCCGTGCATTGCACGGATTTGTTTTCAATTCACAATTTTTTTACATAAACTTACTATTCAAGAATAATGAAACTTTTTCAACAATAAATGAAAATTTGAATAACAATCCTAATAATTTTGAATAGTTTTTTTTTTTACCATTGATTCTCTTAATTAAAGTGTATTGAATATTTCTTTGATAGATAACACTCTGCAAATTCACTATAGATATCATGTATACAAACTTGATTTTTATTTTTATTTTTTACAGTCACTTTCATTTATTAAATTTTTATTTTTATTTTTTATGTGACCTAACTTCGTAGAATCGGTGTATCCTCTCAATTTTTTTTAGATTTTTTGAGTATAAGTAAGTAATTATTTTATTTAATATATGTTGCATATTTATATAACTATTAATACAATCTATTAAACTATAAATACCTTTATTACATATATTTTTTATTAATGATAACCATTAAATTAGGACTAAAATTATTTATCCAAAAAAATAGGGCTAAAATTGTAAATAGATAAATAAATGTATTTCTACTTATTATAGTTACATATATAGTTAAGAAGGTTATTCGCTCTTTCTTTCAAACCGTTATAAGGATCAAAGACAATCTGTCTTGTTCGGGGGATAGGACTTATAGTTCCGTTTCCATATGTAGTTAAGATTATGAAGAAATAAATCTTAATGTGCTATTTGCAAATTTTGACTATAATCATTTACTAAAATATATACCTTATTAATGAGGGTATGTATAGTAAATTACACGTCTTTCCCAATTTATTTTACATATTAAATATAATAATATAATTATATTACCATGTATTTGCCCAGTAATACAATGTTCTTATCAAATACACACTACAACAAAAGGGGCTTAGGGCAACCTTTTTTGGGCGACCCATAGATAAACATCGTCAAAAGTTCGATGCGGTGGGATCTAGGGCGACCCATAAATAAACGTCACTTAAAACATGCTTTAGGCGACCCACAGATAAACGTCGGCCACAATAGTCGCAAAAAGATGTGTTTGTCACAACCCCAAGCTCAAATGTCGCCTAAAACGAGCTTCAAGTGACCCATACATAAATGCCAGCCCCAAGAGTCACAAAAAGATGAGACTATCACGACTCCAAGCTCAAACGTTGTCTTAGGGCCGGCTTTTAACTACTATTCTTTAAAGTCGGGACAAAGAGTTGTCAAAAGGTCTCTCTATGTCGACTTTTGGGTATTGGTCAAGAAGTTTGGTCGCCTAAAACCCTAAAACCCCGAAACCCTAAAATCGTAAAACTTTAAAGTTAACCTTTTGCCACCCATTCCTTAAATGTCACCCTTTCATGCCTATGACGACGTTTCTATGGGTCGTCAAAAGTCGATTATTGCAAAAAAAATTGTTGAGGTCACTGTCAACAAATTGTCAGCTTGTTGACAGAAGGTAATTCATATATATCAAGCTGGAACTGGATGGTCGAGAATCCCTATTATTTAAGCATTCGATAGAGTAACCTTTTGCCCATAAACATTGCCTCTCCCTCTCTCCCAGTTCGAAAACTCATGAAAGAACATATATGCTTTTACTTATAGGTATTTATTAAGAATGTATTGCATAGATCATATTTCGATATATGTAGCTTAAATGCAATATGCCAGGTAAGTGTTCGATGAAATGTACTAGCATATTTTGGTCCACGTTTCCATTTTACTATTGACACATTATCGTTATTGAAGGTTTTATAAGTGATGTCAGTGATTATGTTTGCAGGCAATGAAAAAAGTTGGATCGATCATCTGAGATTTACTAAGCCTTTTATGGCTGGTCTCGATAAATTTATTAAACAGTCGGGAATCAGATTTATTTAAGCACCTGATCAATAGATTAATGAAATTGTCCGTAAACAATGTCTCTTCCTTTTCTCCCACTTTGAAAAATCATCAGAAGCATGTATATGCTTGTACTTACAAGTACTTAATGCTTATAAAAATAATTATTAATTACTTGCCACATGTAGTGTATGTAGTAAGCTTATTAAATTTGTAATCAAATGTTTCACATGATTATATATTGAGCTTTTCCATATAATTGTAAGGATAAAAGTTGGGTCGATCATCTGAGGTTTACTAAGCCATTTATGACAATCTCGATAGATTTATTGCATTCGCAATTGAGAACTCTACACTTAATATGAAGACTTGAATTGTTCGTGTTGTCGATGCAACAACGTGTCTATACATCCACCGAATAATTATAAGATTATAAGTATTGGGTTTTCCATGGAGAATTGATTGAGAGGCCATCAATTCAAACAAGGTAACCTTCAAGAAGTTCACCAATGGCTCAAGCAATCGTAGACGATCAAGTGCATGCATGAGAACTCATTACGAACGTCCTTGGATTGAAAAATAATGCCAAGTTTCAACATAGAGTTGCGGATTATGACAATCATGAAACTCAACCTCCTGAGACGACTCAGGGTACAACATCTACCAACGACTCAGGGTACAACATCTACCATAAATACTCCATTGGATGACTTTGATGATTCGCTCTACCTCGGTTACCAAAAGCACACCATTTTATTTCCTCCTCTATCTCTTCCATGTTAAAGCACTTCATGGGTGGTTCGAAAGATGAAATTCTACCGAGTTGCTAAATGATTTATATCCAAGCGGAGTAAATCTCCATTACTAAGCCAAAAAGACCATTTATGGATTGGAGTTGAAGCTTTTATAGTGAAGAGTTGAAACATTTATGGGTTGGGGTTAAAGCTTTTGATGCATCTACATCTAAGAGTTTCCCTTTATGAGATTCCCTCCTTTAGACCATCAAGATTTTTTCGGCATATGCTAACCTCTCAAGATGAAGTACCAAAGGTCGTTTGGCAACCGGCCAAGTAAGTCGTGAGTAATTGCTCTTGTACGAGACTCGAATGATGCGATATCTACTGTTGGTGCTTTGATTATAAATGATTTTCGCTTCCATGCTTGAGCTGGGAGAGCTCTCATAAAGCTCAAAATAGTGGTGTGACGGTTCTCGCCGATGGCAAACCATATTATAGACGTTGTGCAAGTATGATTGATTTGGACTATTACAATGATTTTTGGGTAACCATGTTTAGATGTGATTGGGTGTATATCAATTCCTCGAGAGGTTTGTATACAAATCTCGCAAGGTTTGATATAGAAATATCGTGTTGAAGATGATATGCAATGATAACTTATGTGCTTTTTCGATTGGAATGCCCATACTTGAGTATACTTTCCCTTTATAATTTTATTTATATATGAATTCCTTGGTTGTACTATTAGTAGTAGACATTTGTCGAATGAAATCATATATATAGTAAACATATATAGTCTCGCAATGGATGGGGAAGTAGTTGCCATTAGGCGAAAGAGATTCGTTTCGGCAAATTACAAGTTTGTAAGCTTGCTGCCAGCTAGTTAATAGTGTGAGAATTGATCAAAATTTTCAACAATCACCAATCTGACAACTCGTTAGCAGCTTGTTGCCAGCTAGTTGATAGTATGCGAATTGATCAAAATTTTCAACGACCACTAATCTGACAGCTTGTTAGCAGCTTGTTGTCAGAATGTAGTGATTGTAATGAAAGGGCGGTCTTTCACCGTGGGGGTGTCTTGGGCGACGCTTTTGAAAGCGTTGGCCGAAGAGGTACTTTGGGCGACCCATAAAAGTGTCGCCCAAATTCTTGAATTATAAATATATATATATATATATATATATATATTAAAACGTTAGGTGGGAAAGTTTTCGCTCGCTGCCCAACGAAAATTTCAAAAATCAAATTAAATATTTTCTTTCCTTTATCTATCTCACTTTCCCTTATGTCCTTTTATCTCTATCACTTTCCCTTATATCATTTCTCTATACTTCTTCTCTCTCTCTATCTGATCATATTAAAAGGGAAGGGAAAAGGGAGAGTCAGCTTCACCAACTCTGAAGGCCAGCGACTTAGAGGCCTTTGTGGCCGGTGCGGCTAGCTTCGTATTCCTTGACCACAGTCAGAAGGGAAGAGTGCGGCTCCAGGAAATTAGGGAGCTGCTACGGTTCAGAGAAGACGACAGGTCTGCCTTGGGCTAAGAGGTAGGGAGGCGATGGGTACTGAAGAAGCGAGATGGGGTTGAGATGGGCTCACGTCTGCTCTGGTCTCACATTTCACATTGAACCTCCCGGAATAGCAAACATTGTTGGGTAGCTCACGGATGCACTTCTTTCGTTGAACAGACCCAACCCACAACCAATTTCATCCTTTGGTAAGAAAAGTTCAATATTGTTGAATAAATATTATGACTTTCTTGGGTTTTTCGTGTTTCGTTTTCTCGGGGTTTCGGAACGAATAGTCGGGGGATAGTATGAGCAGAGAGAGAGATGATCTCTCATTGGTTTTCTAGGTTGATGGGGAAATTCGGAAGTTGGGGTATACTTTTTGCCTTGTAGATGCAGGATATCGCTGTGTTTTTTTAACTTTATCTTCTCCAGTTAAGGCTTACCCTTAAACTTCAAGGTCAACCATGATTTTATTTTTGAAGTTTGCCTTGACAGATGGGATAATTATGGTTCATCGGAGCTGCAATCGTCCGTAGGACGAACACGAGGATGATGTATATATCACTATTGACATCGGGCACAAGGATATTTGGGACTCATCCTTCTCTAACGCTCCATCCGTCATGGCCAACATCAACACCAAAAGGGGAAGAAGAATATAGAGCCGAACAAAGAGCTCTATAAGATATATTCCGAAGGAGGCGGAGGCTCCAGCACGTCAGGAAGAACAATTTAGAGTTGAATAACGGGCTCAACAAAGACAAATGCAAGAGGAGGCTGTGGCTCGAGAGAAGGCTCTAGAGGCGATGTTATTCAAGCTTTCGACTAAGTAATAAGGTCGTGTTATATGAGTATGATAGATTTTCAAGTTGTTGGGATTGTCTTTGGTAATATTACTGTTGTTGTTGAACTTGTGACGTTAAACTTGTTTGGTCAGAAATTGTAATATTAGGTTTGATAATTATGGTGCAATAATATCTTTAGACATATATGTGATGCAATTCTTGAGTTTACATGCATATTTGTAGTAATTATTTGAATTTGATTAAAATAAATTTCATGACGGTATTCTAATAACAAACTTATAGCTTGTTATAGAAAAAAAAACCGTTGCAAGTCATCTGTCAACAAGCCGACAATTTATTGACAGAAAGCCCACCATCTGAGCATCGGGCTGCACCATTAAAGGGATTTTAGGCCGACACAACATGGATCGTCCTATGCTGATGTTAGGCGACGTTTGCTAAAAGCCAGCGGAGGTTATTCTAGGCCAACGTTAGCATGGGTAGTCATAGGGTGGTCATGCCCGACGTTTACCAAACATCGCCGTAATCAGGTTTAGGACTACCCATACAAATGTCGCCTTAGGTGGTCTTTTGTTGACTAGGGATTGCAGTGATTACTAATATAGGTCGGCATAGATCGGCCTTTGGCGATGCCTGTCGTAAACGTCGCGATGCCCTATCCCCCACCGGACCTTAGGCGATCCATAGTTATGGGTCGTCACAAGTGTCACGAGACTTTTGGTGACGCCTGTATGGATCACCTAAAGTCTCAAAAAATGTCGCAATAGGCCCTTTTTGTTGTAGTGACAATACTATCACATTTCTTGAAATTTGACATTACCAAATAACGAGTTTACTTTCTAAGTAATCTAACTTTCTCCGTTAACAATCAGCAAACTAAACATCCCCTAAGCGAAATTTCAATAACGAACTCCTATTTTTCTATCTTATAATTTGCATTTAAATCAAAGTATTTATTGCAAACTCAAGTATTAAGTCAGTTTTTTCATATATAAATATAGATATATATATATATATATATAGACTTACATCCAGACAGATAGAAATGGGCCTGCCTCGATATCTCAGCAGCCAATGATCTTGTGGCCTTACGTGGATGTCACAGTGCATGGAAGTACTCTTGAATTTTCTACCCAAAAAGGTAAAAAGTTCTCTTGCATTTATTAGAAGATAATGATTTTTATATTTTTTTGAATGTACATTATATTGAATATATATACAGACAAACCAACGAACCGTCAAACAAGAAAAAGAGTTTTCATCATTAAAAAAATAAAATAAAAGAAAAAACTGAGGATCAATAGTTTTAGTAAAATCTCTGGAGGTTGCTCATCAAATAAATTAGTTCATAGCTCGTGCACGATCACTTTCATATTTTTATTCAATCTCATTTTTAATGGTGATAATTAAAGTTTATTACTCTCATCGTTATTCGCATGTTTTCCAAAGAACATTAAACTAAATATTAGCATATTTAACGGTTTAATAATAATAATAAAAATTATATGTTATCTTTTTCTTTCATTTTTTTTTTGGTAACAAACCTTTTGCGAAGATTAAAGAAGCGACTCTTTACGTCTTCTTTATGATACAGGTGAAGCATACAAGACTGACATATCAGGTCGAGTTCCCCCGAGCTACTTTCAGTAGAAAAATGAAGCTCCATACATCCTTTCTTTGAAGTTTCTAACTGGCAAGTAGCCGAAGTTCGCTGGATCGAGTCCTCATTTTGAAGCTTTAGGAGAAAATTTCAATCTTTTTTTTTTAATAGACAAATGGTCAAGTGAAAACTTCAAGTCGAGATGTCATTTATGTAGAGTCATGTAATTGACTTGCAAATATTCACATGGCAACATTGGCCCGACCCGACCCACCCCAGCTTGAAGATACTTTCCCGTGCATACAAAGTTTTTTTGATGGATATGGGTTCTGGGCCCATACTTATGTGGCCCAATAAGCAATCTCGGCCTACAAGATCCTTCCTGGGCCCAACTCATACACGCGTCTAGAAACGGGCCCAATGTTAACCCGAGATGCACTTTCTTATTATCAATTTACATATATAACATACACTGACTTGAGTATCGGAGTGCGAAGTTCGGAATATCCTAGAGTTTTCCTTGTGGCATGTACTCGTCGGAGCTCTGACAGTGATACCGCACTTCCCATAATCCTCTCCCAAACACTTCTACGGGTGACTCGATGTTTTCAATTTCTCTGATTTTTCTCTCATTTCATTTAACAAGGGCTATCATTAGTTAACAATGAAAATTCAATGTGCATGATACATCCATCTTATACAACCCATTGAATTACGACGATGTCCACTTTATATAGGTTTTGCAAATACCGGTTTCCTTTACATATATATATATATATCTAATTATAATGTAAATTAGGGGGCTAAAATACTTAATACATAGATTTTTGTAAACTTAATCACTAGACCAATGCTAGAGCTCGAATTTTCGTTTCAGTAATAATAGTATGAAATATTAAGATATATTATATACGATGAAATAGAAAAAAATTGATTTCTGTTCAATTTGTTTTTCGATGGAACAACATGAAATACAAAAATAAAATAAAATGTTTTTCTAAATTCTGTATAATTTTCTTAAAGATTCTGAGAAATATTTCTTTCCAAACAAAACCAATCAAGATACAAAACCCTATCAGAGCAGCAGAAACCTCTGACAATCAACCCCTGCGTATCGGTTGCGGGCGAGGATGGGAGAATCAGTTTGGCCTCGAGGCTCTAGTCCGCCGTCTCGGTCGGAGCGATCGCCCGGGCGTCACCGGAGCTCCCACAGGGGTGGTTCTCCTGCGAGGGAGAAGCATTCTAGTCGAGCTAAGTCTCCTCGGCCGCGGAAGTCGGTCTCTCCAGCTCCACGGTCCCCTTCCCCGCGGACGAAGCGCCTGAGGACAGCTCAGAGCGAGAGAGACACCGAGAGAAGGCCCGAGAGGGAGCACGACAGGCATCACTCCAAGAGAAGTCGCGAGGGCAGTGACCATCGGGATAGGGAAAGGGAGAGGGAAACTGGGACGGAGAGGAGAGAGAGGAGGCCTGATAGAGATGAGACCAATGGGAAGTCGTCCAGGTCGAGGCATGGGCGGTCCGAATCTCCGCCCCCGGACCGGCATCGGAGAAGCAGGCATCGTTCTCGCTCGCCACCGTTGGATTCAGATGCCCGGGCACGCCAAGAGGTGTCTGGTGATACCCATTTCACTCTCCTTCACCTTGCTTCCCTTAATCTATATACAATGTCGCACTTGTTTCAGCTGAGATTGGATACTGTTATAGCTGAAAAATCGTGTCTTTCAATCAGCTTTGCCTCCTTGTTTGCGTGTACGCTTCCAAATCTCAGAAGGGTACCTTCTGAAAATGCGCAGCCTGAATATAATTGCTGAATGTCTTAAGTTTAGCAGAAAAATACACCATGCCAACATCGAAAAGTAGACCTAGTTGAACATTCGTTGGTTTATAAGCAATGAACAATCTAAACATTGCTTCATAATTCATGATTGATGTCTTTGCAAGTTTTTGTTTTCTCCAGTGGTTTGCTTCTTTTTTAGCTCTTTAGGGTAGAATGATTAATTCTGGATAAGTCGAAGTTCCAAGCTTTGTTGCTAGTTTCTGTCTCCGTTTCTGCTGAAAAGATGCATTACTCTTATTTTCTTGGAAATTATAGTCGTGTTGCATAACTGTAGAAGTTCAAAGTTTTCGGTAGAACTGATGATAAACTGGTTTGTCCTCTTTCAGGTGACAAATACGAGAAGATCCGAGTACCTGTAAGTTGCGTTTCTATTCCTTCATTAATGATTTTGTACAGTCTACCTATGCATGCTCTTTTCTGCTGATTCAGTTCGTTTATGCTAATGTATGGCCAAGGGCATTTAGATACGCTAGATCTCATTGTTGTGTATATGATTTGATCGAATTTGATCCATAGGGCACATTGGTTCTCAGTGTAGGCTATAGAATCCGATTGAGAAGTTTGGAGAACATGGTATTGATACCACAATGTTTGAGATTTAGACTCCAAGAATATGATCAAAAGGAAATCTTTCTAGTCTTCTCGAATGGCAATGGTAGCTTCTGAAGTGAAGATGATGTTTTGATGTACTCTTAAGAATTAAGATGGCATTATATTCATCGTGTTTTCCTGATTTCCATACTTGTCTCTTCTAATAATAATAATAATAATAACAACAATAAAAGATACTCGATCTATATTGTGTTTCTGCATTCTTCTTTAATGAACTTAAAACTTTTGTGTGCTTTGTCCCACTTCCTGGTGACAACACTCTTTCTGCTCAGGGATGATGATGGTGATTCAGTAGCAAAAATGGAGGCTGCTGAGAAGGCTCTTGAAGAAAAGCAAAAGGTAAAACTGACAATTATTTCCCTACTTTGTGAATTATCCAGCGTGTGGTATACTGATGCTCATTTGTTAAGCCAATGTAAAAAATAAAAATAATAATTAATAATAATAATAATAAATAAATAAATTCATGGTCTAAAGATACAAGTTCTCTTTCTCTATTTAATTCTTAAGCTCTAATTCTTGATGCCCAAGAGTAAATGAAATTCCCTTTTTATTTTGTAATTACAGGAAAAACCTTCGTTCGAGCTATCTGGCAAGCTTGCTGCTGAAACAAATCGAGTGAGAGGTAAGGGTCTGTTGGGTGGCAATGTCTTGTGTGTGATTCTTTGTGATTAATCTACACACACATATAGTCACTACGCGGCATTTATTGGACCTGCAAAGGGGCTTGAGAAATTGTTAAGCATGTTCAATTTTGAAATCCATGCACATGGGATTCACTGTGATGTTTCCAACAGGCAGTTATCTGAATTTTCCTTTGTGGGCCTTCTCCTGTCCCTGAATCTTATGGAGGCATAATTTCTTCTAGATGGTCGTCATTTCTCCCAGATCGTGCATGTCTTTTGGATCCATATTGCTTCCCATTGAGAAAGGATCTTCCTCTGCAGGTGTGACGTTGCTTTTTACTGAACCTCCAGATGCTCGCAAACCTGATGTCAGATGGCGATTGTATGTGTTTAAAGGTGGTGAAGTGCTTAATGGTAGGTTATGCTGATGTGCTCACTATGTTACTTTTAGAGCACAAAGCTCTAAGTCGTGTTATTTATCATATAATTTCTTTTCCACCTTCTATTTAAAATGAAATACCATTCATGTCAGTTCTGTTCATCTAACCTGCATTTTGCATTAATTTCTATTCATTTATATATTCTTTTGTTTTAGATGTTGGTTTGCCACGGTGATTGCATTTTCAGGATTTTGAGATGAAATTATAAGTCTAGTCAATTCCCAATAAACTAGTGCATTTTTCTTTTGGTAAAGGTAGAACTTATGCTATTTTTTAATTGCTACCATCTTAAGTTGGTGCACTTCCTTATATCCAATCCTATTACATTGTTTAACATTTTTCATGTTAGATATCTGAACCTTCTATGTACTTTTAGATGGAAAAGCTTTAAGATATTCCAAGTCATCCTATAGTGAATGAATGACTGGGTCTTGTACTATTGACGGATGATTTTGGTGTGTGCGATTGCAACAAGCATCCCAATTGTGAAAGATGTTTATCTTTAAGAAGAAGTTGCTGATCTGTCTGTTGGATGGAAGACGTGCACTGATATATATGTTGGTTTAAGATGTTTCCAATGTCGTGTATCTTAGTGGTTTCTACTTTTTTACTGGAGCAGAGCCCCTCTACATACATCGTCAAAGCTGTTATCTTTTTGGGAGGGAAAGGAGGGTTGCTGATATACCTACAGACCACCCATCTTGTAGCAAGCAGCATGCCGTAATTCAATTCCGGTACGTAATCTAATATTTAACCTTTATGTTTCCTAGCTCAGCTCATCAGATTCTGCAGCTGACTTCTGTTAACATTTTTCCTCAGTCAAGTAGAAAAGGAGGAACCTGATGGCATGATGTCAAGGCAAATAAAGTAAGACAGTGCTTCTAATCCTATTTTACTGACTTGTATCTTGATGGAAGTTAGTGAACGGCTGCAGCATCTTGACTTTTTCCTTTTGCATCTCACCATGTAGGCCCTACTTAATGGATCTTGGAAGCACGAACAAGACCTTTCTCAATGTAAGAAATATTATGGAGCAGTCTCTCTTTTGCCCCTCATCGAATTATACACGTGTATTTTATGAGTGGTTTTATGAGCTATAGAAGTGATCCATTCAGATTGGATTTTGCTGTCTCTGCAGGAGAATCCCGTTGAACCTCAGCGTTACTATGAGCTGTTTGAGAAGGACACAATTAAGTTTGGGAATAGCAGGTACTTCATCATCACTCATTATTTGGGCCTCTTTTAGATAGCCATTGACGGGTGATATGAGGTGTATTAGCAGCAGCTGTTATTATTGCTCGACAAGCCATCTTCGAGCCATTATGATTTGTGATATAACCAACCTCTGCATCTCTCCTAACCAAGTTGTCTTTGCGACATTGCTCAATGTATCTTTCTTTATTTTGGGGCACAATCGTATGCATCTTATTAGCTGCTTTGAGTTGCTTTGCATGTTAGCGTTTGCTAATTTGATTTCTCTGGGATTTTGCAGCCGGGAGTATGTACTTTTGCACGAGAATTCAGCTAGTTGAGATGCGTCTCTGGTCACTTCCTCCAGAATTTGAAGCCGTTTGGCTGCTTTTCCTTTTTGCAGGGGATCCTGGCGCCATTTCATGTGAAAACACGAGTTTCTGCAATCAATCCAATTATTATTCGTAGTATTGTTTGTATATTTATGGCTTCTTTTTTTCTTTTTTTTTTCCCCCTTTTTTCGATATAAACTCATCCTGCTCTTATATATTGAAAGAGTAGAACTTGAAGGGGAGTCCATCTGGTCCAGTTTCACTCTCTTTAGATTGTAATTTAGACTCTTCTTTTTGTTGGATTAAGGTAATGAATTATTTATTGTACTTTGCGAGTTCTGATGTTTTGTTTTATTGGATTGATATAAGTAGGGTTCGACCTAGTAATAACAAAGTGTGAAAAAAATATGATAAAACAAATGTACAATCAGATTGCTGCCTATATCCAATCAATGCACGGCGAAGAATAATTGAGAATGAAACGAGCCGAGAGTGAAGGTTTATTCCTGTCGATTCGGAACTAAGAGGTGCCATCGACTCGCTCAAGATAGAGACGTACTTAGAGAGGGAGAGAGTAGGGGCGGGGCAGGGCAGAAGGCAAAAGTGAAGTGCATTCTCACTCATACAACAGAAGCATTAGCAGCCTTATCATACGTGACGGACGGACGGACGGACGGTCGATGATCGAACAAAGCTAGTTTCAGAGAGAGGAGAACCTTCCGTGGACCCCATTACCCAAATCCATCCTTCGGTCAACCGAACCATTGATAAATTCCATGATACATTTATATCAAATGTACATATGATATATGTATGTTCCGATGGCTAACAAGTGAAAATTCAAAACATTTCTAAGATTGAGATTTTGAATGCATGGTACCCGTAATTTCAATTGCATGTATTGTAGATCAATCCCCCGACCAGTCGTTTATTTTCCTCTTTTTACGAACGAAAAAGGAGATGAATCGTACTTCGTGGGCTCTCGGATGATGTGGCGGCAGTCCAAAAATAAATAAATAAATAAATAATAAAAGTTCGATTGGAAGAGCTTGGAAGGAGAAATTTTTTTAAAAAAAAAATAACGTGGCTTTAAAATTTGCGCGATCTGGCTTTTTATTAGTAGTAATTACGCGCAACCATACTACATGTTTATGTAATTATATATTTCCTATATATGAATATGTTGTATTAAATCTGAAAAGGCACTTAAGTAATAACATTGTATAAACAAATGAAATATGACTACTAAGTACGCAATGCAATAGCATGCAACTCCCTAATAATTATACAATTAATTAAGGACAACGTCGAAGAATAAATTTCAAGAAAAACTTCTTTCATTAATTTTGAAGAGAAACTCATGTGAAAAGCCGGTCAATGGTGCATTTAAGCACAACTCGGGAAAATATTACATCTAATAAAAGAAAATATTACGCTTTAAATATTTTAGTGTAAACAATAAATTTAATTTTCTACAAAATGTTAATCAGCTTTAATTTTATTTTCAATAAAAGCTTCAAATAAAAAATCTTACCCCAAAATAACTCAGATATTTTAATTAAACTTTTTAATATATGCCTTTTGCTCTTCCTCTACATTAGCAGCAATTAAGTGTGTGCATATATATTTAACACTGATAATATACTAATAAAAATTAATGTGTACTATAATTCAATAATTTTGTTTTTATAATTTAAAGAAATTGAACAAATCTATTTTCATAATTTTATCAATATTTTTGTAAAACAAAACGATAATCTAATTATGACATTCATAAAAAATTAAAATAAGTTATACGATTACATGGTAATTCATTTAAAAATGTGAAAACATATTTGATGCAAATTGTAAACGCAATCCATTCACTTGGTAAAAGAATTAAACATATATGCCTCTAGATTTATTTATTTTTATTTGTGATTAAAGTTTTCAAATGCGATTACATTAAAATAAAAATCCTCTTATTATAATTTTTATTTTTAAAAACACTTTAATTCAAATCTAAACAAAATAAACACAATCAAAATCCCGTGTGTGGCACGGGCAATGGCTAGAGCATTTGTATGGGAGTATGCTGTTGTCGTTTCCTTAATTAATGAGAGATGATTGAGATGAATTGTAAGCTAATGCTAAGCTGTTATCTTGTATTTTGGGAAGAAGGGGCCATCCGAGAATTGACACAAACAAAACATCTCCAGCATCACATGATTAGTGTCAGAGCAGGAAGGGCAAATACCAAATTTGACGGATGGGGCCCCACACGCGTGTGGACCTTATCTACGCTGTTTGGTTAATTGATTCTAATCCTTCTGATCGAAGATCTGATTCTCGTCTCACAAGCTAGCTTCCACCTGCTAAGAGCCACAGCAGATATATATATATATTCACATTTCATTCAGCAATATATGGGAATTGCGATCATATTATCTCATTGTGTGCATACATACAAACATACATACATAAAGCTCGACCGTGTCGACTTGATTTTGATAAAGTAACCCCGATGGACATGGCTTTGC
Source organism: Punica granatum (assembly GCF_007655135.1). Classification (NCBI taxonomy): domain Eukaryota; kingdom Viridiplantae; phylum Streptophyta; class Magnoliopsida; order Myrtales; family Lythraceae; genus Punica; species Punica granatum. Next base: position 2,324,043 of record NC_045130.1, read on the forward strand.
AGCATTATTCATACATGCTGTCGGTTGTGTCGTTATACTATATAATTTCTTCGTGCAAACATATTAATTTTTATATGAATAAGATCACGCATGATGGGGTGTGGTCCCAAATCCGGATGACCAGTCCAATTGCGAATATTAATGCTTGTCCATGTGAAAAGATTTGGGGTGCATTTGGATTCCCTGACCTTGATGGCGGGCATCCCAATCCCAAAAGACACGAACACGGACCAATATTATTTGGTGTCCTTTCCATTTCCACAACTACTATATGGGGGGTGATTTCGGGCCCCCCCAGATGATCAGTCTTGGAAGACTATAACTTAGTCAAAAAGCTAGCTATCATTTTGCTATATTCTCAGCTCGATTGATCTAACAATCGTAATGGTCCATGATTAGGGGAGAGAGGAAAAGAATTTGAAGTATAATTCACTCAACATTCCATATGGCAACTCATCACTTCAAATTGGAACTCACCAAACAAGCAAGTTCTCATATATATGGTTGATCAATCGCTAACATAACAAGAAGATATTTAAGGAAAGGAATATTAAAAGTTTTCATATGTTTACAATGAATAAAGCAAGATCCTGAAGCTACAAAACGGAAACTCAAGACTCGTATTTGTCATGGCTATTCCATGCCCAAGGCATTGGATGCACTTATTTCCGTCTTCCAACTTAACCTTGAATCAACCGAATCATCCCATACCAAAACGAAAAACATAATCGACAATACTCGTATTTTCTCTTTTAGCATGAACTTTGGGGGTATGGTTCCCCATTGTGTGTGTGGATCATTTATATGTGATATATAATTTCCAAGCATATAGTCAAGCATCAAATTCCCCCTTGGATAATATGGGGGGGGGGACAGATATGGTTGCATGCATGCATGGAGTGGAGCTGCAGAGTAGAGGCTTTAGTTAGAGAAATACGCTGTCAGTGAGTGACACTGACAAGCACAAAGTAGTACTGACTAAAAGCAACACATAACCAATATGGGATATATATATATACACACACACGAGAAAACTGTTAATTTCATCGTAAAAAGATCATATTGCTATCAATTTAGATCTTTAAAATTTTTTACCTTCAATATAGTCCTTCAAAAATCATATTGCCATTAATTTAATCATCTATTAAAAACCATTAAAATTACTTAATTCCATCATGTAATTTCTATAAAATATTAAAAAAATAGAAAAAAAATCTTTTAGATAGAAGAAAATCTGCTTTGTCTCTCACACACACACTCTCTGTAACATTCAGTCCCGTATATGTTTATATTAAAAATTGTATGTATCTACTTAATTTTTTTATTCTTCTTCTCAATATCAATGTACGTGCCCTTTTCTTTCCTTTCCATCCCCATGTGGATGTGACCGTGATAATTTTTTGCTCTTTTTCAGCATCTTCTTTTCCTTGCAGGAGGTGATGAGTTTGACTTTTCCAACTGATCTTAGTACCCCTCTAACTCAACCAGGAGACTTTCATTATCTAAGCCGGTGGCTCCACCTCCTCTCATATATCTGCCGCCCCTTCTTCCATTGGAGCACCCCCTAATGAGAAGACTCATCTCCCCTAGTTATTATTCGATTTGGTTACTGGTCGATCGAGTCAGGCAATTGGTATTGTCGTCAATATGTTATGTACGTATCTTATGGAAGATGCCGAATCCAAGGAATTTAGAGCGAGAAGAAAGAATAATGAATATCGGAATATACGTGGTAAAACATATGAGTGAAAGAAACGTTTACGGACAAAATAAGAGATTCCACTAGATCGATGAATCGGAGATTACAACCACGAGATCGCAATGGTGTTTCCCAGCATCTGTCACAAGACTCAAGCCCGACAAGAGCCTTAGAATCGTCTCAATTCTCACCATTTTCTCATTCCAAGAAAATAACCCGAGAACTTTTCAAAAGGATTACATGTGATTTCCGAATCTCACATCCGACATCGACTTACAAGGCTCACCCCGTATTTATATATTCAAGACTCAAAATATCCTCTAAAATATATCTAAAATATCCATAAACCACCTAGGAAGATTTCCCCTTTGAATATATTATGATTGCAACGAAATCGCACCAAAACGGAAAGTAATTCGAGAGATATTCTCTCACTCGACCAAACTTGCCATGGCACATTATTGTGCTCGCCATGGCACGCTTTGCTGATTGCCTTTGTATTCCGTGCCGTGGCACATTGGCATTTTTCGTCATGGCACGATTTGCAGATTGCTTCCTTTTTTTCGGTCGAACTTCGTTCTCGTTTTCGGGTCTTCAAGTCTTCGGATTCTCCACTGAATACGAGACATACTCAACAACGTATGTACAACACTATTCACCCTATAATTAGCCAGTATTATGAGGTTCTAGCTAGGTTCGTTAATTTTCTATCCTTGAGAATTTCGTAAATACCTCTTTTCCTTCCCGCATGCCGTCCTAGGCCATGCAAGCCCCCTCATCCCTTATATCTAAAGATATAAGAGCTTTAAATAGCAATATTAGGGATATCAATTAACTAGATCGATTCGGTACGCTGCAGTGACAACATTTGAAGAGCAATTCTTGTTTTTTGAACCGTGCACATATATAGTGTGTTGGCACATTCATTTGATACGTAGCACCTGATCATATATAGTAAGAGATAAAGGTAAAGCACATGCATCAACCAGAACTTGGAGTGGCTTTTAACTTTTTCGTTTAAAGAAACATCGCCTTCAAAGTTCTCTTAGTAGTCAATTGAATCGAATGTCATTTCCAAAGTCTCATATATCACATATATATATATATATATATTCATAAAAAAATATAGACGTATATATATTATTGTTACTTTTATATCTTTCATAGTTGAGGAGGTTGATTTGCTGCTAAGTTATATGAACCCACGCCCATCATCATGTGAATAAAGTGACCTAAAGGTCGATCGGTTCACCGGCCAATATGCTCTACCGTACCCTTTTCTAAAGTGACCACCTGTGAAATGTGGACCCATTGTGACATTTTTAATCATCTATTTAATTTTCAACTAGTCTGAATTGCCCAAATAAAGATGATTGATTTTTTAAAAAAAATTATTTAGATATTTGAATGGTAATTCATTGGCAAATCGAATGCAATTTTTTTCTATCAGCGAGGATCCCATTGGAACGTCTTCTTCTTCTAATAGGCCATGAGCTAGTTTGAGTTGTCATATATTACTTCTTCTATATAAGTCGTTCCACACTTTCATCTGATTTTTATTATATATTATTTATAAGTATATCACAACCTTTATATATTATTTTAGTTTTATTCGAATGTCGATTTTTTTTTGAAGTATACTAACGTTAATAATTTGGTTTCAAATCTATCTCACCATAGAAGTTCTGTCCATTTTTGACCGAAATGTTGACGTGACACGTTAATTGCCTGATGGAGCTGACGTGAAGAGTGTGTGGGTCCCGATATAAGGGAAAAATTACACCATATATCCCGACAATTTTGTTGCTTCTCGATTTTATCCTAACCTTTTGATACTTTCTCAATTTTATCCCAACATTTTGATAGTTTCTCGGTTTTATCCCAAGTTTTTACTGTTTTCTCAATATTATCCTAACAGGTTGGGATAAATTTGAGAAATTATGAAAAGATTAGGATAAAATTGAGAAAAACAAAAAAGTTTGGATAAAATTGAGAAAATAGTAAAAGGTTGGGATACATTGTGTTATTTTTTCCTTGTATTGGGATCCACACACTCTCCACGTCCGCACCGTCATGCAATTAACATGCCACGTCAGCATTTCTGTTAAAATGGACGGAATGTTTATAGGAGGATAGATTTGATACCAAACCATTAACGTTATGATACTTTAGGGAAAAAATCGAAGTTAGAATAAAAATAAGACAACATGTAAAAGTTGGGATATATGATGCAATTTTTTCTTTTTAAGTATTAACATAGGAACATATGCACATCTTAGTCTTAATCTCTAGAGGTTTTTTTCAGAGATATAGTTGTAACATATGATAATTGTCCATCTAATATTTATCATGTGAGCCAAAGGTGATGACTATATCACTACGTTTCCGCTGTCTTCGATATATTATGTACCAAGTTGCTACGGCTCATGCGGTCAATTGTGGCGAGCAACTCGATGTAATTGAAATAAATGTCTACGCAATTATAAAGTGCTGTCGGAATTTTCAGAAATTTCTAATAAAAAATAAGGGAAAAAGAAGTTGGGGGCAATGGCATAATTTCCAGAACATCATGATCTAACGATGATGAACACGCATGACATAACGGCCTATATAAGGTGATCCAATGGTCCACATCGATCCATACATCTGATTATCCGAAACATAAGGAAAAAAGAAAAAGAAAAAAAAAAGAAGAGGAGTGAGAGTGACCAAGAAAAGGAAAAAAAGTCACAAGAAAAAAAAAAGAAGAGGAGAGAGAGTGACCAAGAAAAGGAAAAAAAGTCACAAGAAAAAAAGCCAATCTCTTTACACCCTTACAATATATATATATATTGATCATTGTTAAATTTTTTTTGGGGGAAATATTATATATATATATATATATATATGGAAGTAAATTAAAGAAGAATTCTATAGCCTCAATATGGGTTCAAGCCTTGTGAGCGGGAGGAGAAGTAGGGCACTGGTAGCACTTCGTGAAGAGACCAAAGGAATCGATTTGGTGAACGAAGTTGATCATACTCGCCCATCCTCCGAATCCGAACCCGACGATCAGCACCCACCCCACCACAAACACGTTGACGCAGTAGTGACCCGCCCACCCTCCGAGGAACGAAGGTGGCCTCTCCACCGCGTTCTGCAATAACCGATCACGATCAATCAATAAGCAACAGATATATGCGCACTAAAAACGATTCATCTCGTTCGTTCGGGATGTGGACGTGATTAATGTATATTAGTTACCTCTCTAGCCGGAGCAGGAGCAAAAGTGATCATGTGGGCCAGGGCTGGGATGATGTACACAGTGAAGCTGACGAGGAGGGACCCCACGGTGGAGTTGATGGGGCCAAAGAATGGGAATATGATGGCAAGGAACCATATGGGGATCACCACCGGCAGCCTTGCCAGCGCCCTCTTGAACAGGCTCTTGGTGTTGTGCACCCTTATGAACTTCTCCCACACAAAGTAGAGCGGCGTGCACGCAAACCCGAATGTGATGAACTGCACACATAATACATCGAATTTCAGCACTCTTCATTATAATTATATGGGATTGATCTTATGGACAGTCTGAGATCAATATATACTTGCGCAGTCATGCGCATGGGGTATGCCTGTGCCATTCATATATACCTGATGAATGAGCATGAGGACAACGGCGGTGTCCCTAAACCGGGTCTTAGGGAGCAAAGAGAGTGCATTGGAGTGAGTCAGGAGCAGATCCCCGTACGCCCAATACACGGCCGATGCCGAGGGCAGCGTTAGGGTCAGCACATACACCGTTGCAAAAAGATATATCATCTTGAACTTCTGCGGCTTCCACATCGCGTGCATTATCTCCCTACATTACGTACACGAGCCAATTTTAATTTTTTTTCTTCAAATTATAATTATCGATAGTCAAAATGCATAAATTAATGACTGATTTATTACTGTTAGTATAATTAATAATGAATCTGGAGAAGAGAAGACAGTACTACTTACACCGTGACAGCATGTCCCCCGAAGGTATAGAGGATGTTAGTGGCCCCAGTGAAGTAGAGCACCATTGAGGAGGGCCCCGAATGCTTCACTCCCTCAATCTTATGATTTATAATTAGAAAGGAAAAAAAAATTGTTAAAGAAGAAAAATATAATAGTTATGTGTAAATTGTATGATTAGATTAAAGAGTAAAGAAACTAGTAAATATATGATTAGCAAACAAGTTATTCATTACCTGACCATGGAGAAGTGAGGCAATGGTGAGATACCAAGCGGTGTAAGTGGTCATGAGAAGGCCAAGGAAAGACCATATCCTATAATTGTGGAAGGACGGGATGAACACTGTCGTCGCACAACACGCCCCAAATATGTACGTCCAAGTCCTCTTGTCCAGGTTGTCGTTTATGTAGTATATGTTACTGATCAATCGAAACGACAGACCCATTATTCCAACAACTTAATATATATATATCCTCCCATACACCTCCAACATATCATATCATTAAAGAAACGACTTAGACATTATATATCGAAAAAATGTTATCCGACAGAGTCTTTTATTTCCCCTTATTAGTTTTTTTGGGATAAAAAACGGAAAAAAAACCGACAATTAACTATCATCTAGTTTTGATATCAGAATTGTAAAGAAACCGATGCATTTGTTGTTCGATCGGTATTTACCTCGCGCAGGCAATCAACTGAATGACGGATCCGAATAACAGGAAGGTGCAGTTGAAAAAGAGGCCTATGTTCCTCCAGTGTTTTCCCAGCAGCCCATCAAGAACTTCAAACCACTGATCGAAGTCAAAATTCAATTAAATCAACTCACTGTAAGTAATTAATTATTTATTTGTTACATCAATTAATTAATCATCAAACTAGATAGCGATTTCTACCCCAAAAAAAAAAACTAGATAGTGATTTAATCAATGAAAATATATAAAATTTCACCTGAATAACATGGTTCCTAAAATCGACTTTTTGCCTCTCTTTACGGGTTCGGTACTCAACATAGAGGACACTGATGAGATAAGCAGTCCAACTGCCCATCAAACCATAGAAGACCTGAAACAGAATCCCTGACACCATCCCAAGTTGTGAGAATGAATACGGCAGCGTCAGCAGCACCTGTGCAACCTGCCATATGCCATATAGATACACTTAGTTATTCATTTTCCATGAAGATCGAAAAATAGAAAATACTGGAAATGGTCTGTCTTTTTTTCTTTTTTTGTGTGGGGTGATTGGGGGAGTTGTAAGTGTTTTTATTGCCTGATTAGAAGCACAGCTGAACCAAGCATCGTAGACTGAACCGCCGTGCCAGAAGAGCCTCGACAGCCTGCCCTTCGTGAATTTCAGGTTGCCCTCTTCTCGTTCCATCTCAACATAGTTTCCCGCGACGACGGTCTCAACCTTCTCAGAAGCCATAACTGAAGGAAGAGCTAGCTAGCCGGGGGATTGAGGGGGAAGGATGATTGTGAAGGAACGAAAGCGCTTATAAACAGAGATATATAGAGAGCTAATATGCTCCCTGTATTGGCATTCTGCTAAAGGAGTTGCTCTGTCAGCCCTCTTTTATAAATTTTATTTGTGAGCAATAATTGATTAAAACCTTATGTGGGGACACGAGAGTGTCCACACACACTCGTATGTATTACATGCAAAGACTCTCACAGTACACACACTCGTATGTATTACATGCAAAGACTCTCACAGTACACACACATATATATGTGTACATGCATAAATATAATTATTACACATTCTCACTTTTTTTTTCTTTTACCCCTCTAAATATTTGCCTTTTCCATGAAAATGAAATCCCCCCAACCTAAAAGCTGAAAACTTAATCACATACATCCATATAACTCAAGGACTTAAATGGAAGAAAAACAGTGTAGCACAGTGGCACATGCCCTGCTTTGATAATCAAGAGATTTCATATTCAATTCTCATAATTGAACTACTTATACCCTTTTATTAAATATTAAAATTTCTATTCATTATATTAAGTTCATAAACCTCATTTGTAATTAAAAAAACCTTGAATTGATTTTTTTTATGTGCAACATAGTATTTGGAAACCTTAGGTCGTGATTAATTTAATTTGAGCTGGATCGACCCACTAAGAGATAAAATTAATAAAGTACAAATTCCTTTCCATTCTCAAAACTCGAACGTGAGATTTTACTTTTTTCGCGGCGTGCACCCTAGTATTACAGAGACCAATTGACTATATTCACTAAGGAGTAAAACTTTACTGGTATGAATTTTCACCATTACAAAACTCAAATCATAAACTTTATTTAAGGAGAATAAATATTGTATTACTTTAACCAATCCATGTCAGTGAATTTTGATAGCGGTTGTGCATCGACTATGTACATACATTGTTTCTACCATTTGCAGAGAATTAAGTGGGGGCTTTGAAGGCCGACTTATGTGTTATGTCTAGATACAATTTTAGAAAAGGAAATTTTAGGGTAAAGGCACTTTCTTTTTAGGCTTGCTTTATTTCTGTCGAGGGTGACATGATGATTTAGTCCTCAATGGTAGGGGATAGCCCATTTCTCTATTTATAATTACAATTTTTTTTATGGGTTCCCGAAAGATATTAAATAAATATATATACTTTTTTTTTCCTTTATGAATTTAGTTAGGCTTGACAGGCAGCTCGTAGACCCGGGCTCCCATGCACTGCACGAGCGGCTGCTGACCCACCAACGTTCGATGCTTGGATCACAAATCCCTTGAATTGTGATTTTCATCTATAAAATGAAAGAGAAATATGAAAGACAGGTTTCAACAAAAAATGCAAGAAAAGAGTGCAAAGAAAATTTTTTTTTTTATCGAAACAAGGTGTACCGTAATAATGCAACTCTTATCTCGTAATTAAAAGGTTTCGGGTTTCATACTTGGTATGACTATCCGTGTCTCTTTATTAGTTATTAGAATTTTTACTTCATTATATTAGGTTCACGAGCTTCTCTTGTAACTGGAGGAAAAAAAAAAGAAAAAACCTAGCTAATATATATCATCATGACCACGCTCATCCATGTCCAAGCTGTTATTGTAATAACTAACGAGCTTGGGAGCAAATCATTTGCCTCTTATTTGCGCTTTTTTCTTCTTCTTTTTTACGTGCATATAACGAATCCGCTGGAGAGAGTTTGATAAGATACTAAAACACGCCTTCGTCTGCAAAGCTTTATTGCCTTGTATTTTGGGCTTATACGTATCAATTGCTCGTAAGTCGTATCTAAAACTTCCTTTTTATTTATAATATCACAAGTTATTCCCAAATTACTGACTAACAATGAGACTGATCCTTATTCAAGAGTTCGCTTACTCTTACTACAAAGTATATTCAGTGAGTAACTAGTGACTAAGAGAGTGAGATTGATCCTCATTTAGAAGTCAACTTATTCTTACCGCAAAGTATTCTCGGTGAATTTTGAAATCTTATACCCAAGAGAAGACCATCTACATTTAAGTAAATAAATTTGTAATTAATTATCTAAATACAACTGAGGAAAATTCATGAATTTTGTTTTCTTGAGAAAGAATATAAAGACATTGACAAAGTAGCTAGGGAATATGTGTTTGGAAGTCTTTTAATTGTGAACAAAATAGCAAGGTTGTGTGGGGGATCCCGGAGAAATGAGGGGAATGATTGCTAGGGGTTTGGGGCATTGGTGCTTAACATGATTAGTCCCACACGTGTGCCAACTGGCTTTACAAAAGGATCGATTTAATCAATTTCATCTTCCCCCCTTTCTAGCTATAGGGTTTGCCTAATAATATTGTTATATACATGGACTTGTCAATTCTATTACTAATATATATATACATACATATATATACATATATGCCTCTTTGATGTTAACTGAGTTTGCATCTCCTTGCTCTGATAATCATGATTGTCTCAACTATGCGTAACCCTTTTTACTTCAATAAGTCCCATTTGAGTGGCTAGCTAGATTTTATTTATCCCTTTTCTGTACTTTACTCTACAAAGACCCCATCTTTTCATTGTACTCGACGTATATAGATATGTCCATTGTTGCATGTAGGATTTAAGATTTATAGCCCCTAATTCTTCAATTAAATTTACACCATAATAACCACCAGCACAATGAAGTGCGTGCATATCTCGATTGTTGTCAAGTTCTTTGAATACAGTAGCAAACAAGTTGCGCAACGATTAGTAAGATTTGGATTTTGTTACAATTTCCCTGATAAATTGATTAATCATGAACCGGCCATATGTTATTCATGACAATTGCTGAAGATAATGCATATTACAGTTAGCCATACTTGGACAATTATACAATTCATATAGAAGACATACGTTGGTGCTGTGTCTTGTTCTTCTTTCTTCTATTATTCTGTTTTTAGACAGGGTAATATGTAGTGTTAGACCTAAATATCATGTGAAAGCCCAAGTTGGCCCAATAAAAGCCCAATGGACAGAGCATAGCAGGCCCGGCCCTTCATCTGTTCTGTCTGATTAAATCTATGTTTCTCGTTGTTGTACGTTGCTCATTGGTGTGGGAAATTTATTTTATATTATTTATTTATTCCAATTAGATCACGAGATTTTCTCAACCTATTCGCTTACATTAATCTTTGTTCGATTATCGCCCCTGCCCTATTCAAAAGATGCTTCGAGTGAGTTTTGAATCCGCACGCTACAACAGGTAAAGTATGTTCATGTGGAGCGTAATTTTTAACTGTATCATACCTCGTGGTTTGGGAAGATAATTTTTTAGGAAGGAAGAAATGGAAAGCGTATCAGGTGAATGAACTCGGAGGAAACAAACTAAACATTTCGTTGAGCAGCTGGTAGGGGAAAGAACAAGTGACGAGGAAAAGAATCTGCTTAATCTTTGCAACAAAGCTTAGCTTTTCCTACTGAGAGGCAATGTACCAAATCCTTTAATCTTCTCTACCTCCACACGTATTCCTTCTTCTTCTTCTTCTTCTTCTTCTTCATTTCATCTTGTCTTCTCTCTATATTACTTCTCCAATCACATTCTACTCCGCGGTGTTCAATTCCTTATACTTGCCCAAATACTCAGAAACAGAGGAAACTGAGAGATAACTGTATTGGTCAGAGACTGCAAGTGATCCATCAGATATGGCAGCTCATCTTAACCTGCTCACACCCCTTCTTTTGTTCATTCTAATTTTTGTTTCATCGGGTATTTTTCGTGAACCTCTTTCTTGTCCGGAACCTTATTAATCCTCGTACGTTCAGTTGTACGTCAGATAGAAATAGATGCCGTTATGAGAGTAAATTTCTCGGTGTAATTTTTATTTTTTGTTTATATAAGAATAAGACTGTGCATAGTATATATGCCCACTGTTTGCCTTTGTACATATGACAACGGTCCATATTGCTATATGTAGAGAACATCACATTAGCATCATGGCCAACTATATATCTTAGACAGTTCAGATGATTAAATTCCTTTCCTAGCTGACCCTAATTAATTAATAAGCATCAATATTCATTTTTACCAAAAGAAAAGCACCCACACACACATATATATTCCTTCATGATATTTTAGAATCGAAACTGATGAGTGATTGCAATACCGGCAACAGGACCGAGACCGGCACGGTCAGCCAGGATCTTCACCATTATCAACAACTGCAAAGAGACGGTCTGGCCGGGGATCACTCCCGGGGAGAACTTCGGTGGTGGGGGTTTTGCGCTGACTACGGGGCAGTCCATCGTCTTCACGGCTCCAGTGGGCTGGTCGGGCCGCATATGGGGCCGGACAGGTTGCAGCTTTGACAGGAACGGGAATGGCACCTGCCAGACAGGTGCCTGCGGAGACACCATCAAGTGCTCGGCCTCGGGCAAGACCCCGGCGACCCTGTCGGAGTTCACTCTGGCAGCGCTTGACTTCTACGACGTGAGCCTTGTGGACGGGTTCAACATCCCCATGAAGGTGACCCCGATCAATGGGAAGGGGAATTGTAGCACTGCCGGGTGTGTTGCGGACCTGAGGACGAGCTGCCCGTCTGAGTTGGCAGTTAAGGTGAACGGGAAGGTCGTGGCGTGCAGAAGCGCCTGTGATGTGTTCGATACGGACGAGTATTGCTGCAGAGGCGTGTATGGCAATCCCGTAACCTGTCAGCCCACATACTATTCCAAGAAGTTCAAGGAGGCCTGCCCGACAGCATATAGTTATGCCTACGATGACCCGACCAGCATCTTTACGTGCTCCGGCACCGACTATGTCATCACCTTCTGCTCAGGCCGGTTAGTAATCCATATCCCCAACTGAATTACGTTATGCATGTACGTGTGTCTCATTATGGATTCATTGAGTTCAACTGAACCAGCAATCGATCATATATGGTTTCAGGAACCAATCAGTATGCACGTACCATGACAACAAGCTCATATGCGGCGGAACGAATGGCTTGAGATCGTTAATCGGGAGATGGGGGATTACCATGCTTGCGCTGTCAGTAATTATCAACTTGTGGCTTCTGTCCTGAGATATGAAAACGATCAAATGTATATTCATTTCCTATTTTCATTCTCTTTCGGGGTTTTTCTAACATTGATTATTTGTAGTTTCGGCCTTTCTTTGAGGTCACATATATGCATTCTACCGAGATGTTGAAACTTTGCTTCCGCTGCGAGCTGAGAAGCATCGAGACTGATTGAAACTTATGTGTTCAGAATATGAAGACGCAAAGGATACATTGATTCTGTCTTTCTCGGATCTATTAGTTTTGGAAATGAACAAGCGTATCCCTTAAACAAATCAGTCGAGCACAAGGATCACTCGATTACCACACTAGCATATAGATCAAGGGGCCGGGCTGGAACAAACAGATTTTTTTTTTCCTTGAATAAAATATTTCATTAATGAGAAAGTAGAAATTACAAAAGACAATGGATCTAGATTTGGGTACCATTCAAAAGTACATAGTAAATCAAAATTTAACACTGAGCCAAATTGGCCCAAGTCATGAGCAAGGGGATTATCAGTCCTAGAAAGCCATGAATATAATTAATCCGAAAAGAGTTTGAGAATGGAAGTTATATCCGCTATTACGTTACTAATCTCCCACGGGGAGTTATGGGGGTGCAAAATGGCGTCAACAAGTAGTAAGGCATCGCTTCGTAAACAAATCTTCGTCATTCCTCTTCTTGTAGCTAATGTAAGGGCGAGGAGAGCTGCTCGAGCATGTGCCTGAAGCGGCTTGTCTTGATTGGAGATCTGAAACCATGAAAGTATTGGTGAGCTATTCGGGTGTTGTATCACGCCTGAGAGACATGATCTGCTGATGTTCCAGGCTATATCTATGTTGATGATGAACCATTCATGCCCTGTGGGTATTTGTGATTCTGTTAGTTGCAGGGGTTGTGTATATGAGTTTCCTTCTCCTTGGTTTATGTTGTGTCCACTCCTGTTGTACTCCATGAAAGACCTTTTGAATCTCTTGATGGTTTCGTGGAGGTCTGTTGGTTTACCTACAAGCAAAACAACATTTCGTGAGATCCATAATTGATAAAGGATGATTACAGCATATAAAGAGAAGTTGGTCGGAACAAACAGATTATTAGTAAAGATTTACTAATAAAAAATTTTTGAGTGAATTTTACTAATAGAATATGGCCCGGAAGGCCATGAGGGGAGCTAATGGGCTGGCCACGAGTCAAACTCAAACTAATGGATTGACTAATGCAGCCCATGGCCCAACTTAACCCATGTCACGACCTGCTCAGGTTTCACTTATAATTGGATCTGTCAAGCCCAAACATTTAGGGATACAAAGCAGACGAAGCCCCGCAGATGATAAGAATTCCTAATCGAACGTTGCTGCACTGAATCCTCTTCTCAGTAAAACTTACCCAATTTAACTGATTCATTGTGAAGTCCTGTTAAGGTTAAACCATTCTCCGGAGTTCACTTGTGACTTAATAATATCTTTTAGATTTCTCAAATTCCTTTGACTTGATCAATTTTGGAAACTATAGAGTAGGCTATAGGTCCGATATTTTCATAACACGTACTTATAAAGTAACTCTAGTGTATGAATATGGATTAATGTATGGCCCGACCAGTGGCCCATAGAAGAAAATAATCACAACTTACTTTTGAAATACTATTAGGGTGATGGCCTATTAATTCTAAATTAACTCTCATGTGGTTTGGAAATTCTCAAGTCTCGAGTCCGAATCCTTCCGGGGACATATGCTAGAGTAGGCTTTTTGACTTGGACTTAGGGTCAATTCCGATTTCTGTGAACTATATTAGGTCTCTGGTGATGTTACGCTAACGGGTATATTGAGTTCCTGATGGTGCTAAGCTAACAGGACCAGTGCTTGTGATGGTTATTCAATTCGTCTGATATGTTCACAGTTGAACACGAAAGCCCGAATATTGCGTAATGGGGATAACAATATTGATATAACTGTTGTCCATCATTTTATTCAGAAAAGAAAAAAACTTACTTTTGAAATATTTAATGAGCATTATTTGCAATGATGTCTATATTACGAGGGAACGCTTTCTACGCTTATTTTTGCTTTTTCTTTTTCCTGTTTCTTTTGTTTTCATTTTTTTTTCAAACAACCATTGATGAGTCGTTATGGAAATGGTGTTGTCATGTGGTTATTACTTGTTGAAAGTATATGCTCAAAATAATTAATCATAACTTATAATTTTCAGATAAGAATCCGTCAATGTTGCTCTTATACATTATATATATATATACACATACGCAGACTTTATTGGAATCAACGCGCTTTGCAGACATGGCTATATTTATATTTAGTCTAACTCTTTATTGAATATATCGCGGAAAACAGACCAAAGACATTGGGGTCAACGTGATAATTATATATACACCATACATCTATCTCATAACAATAGCAATATCTTCCGAATTGAATCGTCCTCCCAACCACTTCATTCGTGCACTGCAACGGCCACATCCGTTATAATAAGCAAAGACGTGCTGGCAGTTTGACACCGTCATAGACGACTTACTCAAACGTGATCGCACTGGTCTATGAGCTAATCAAGCACATGGATTAAAGTAACTCGATTGACCCATTTCGTCATCCTTAAATGCGAGAAAGATGGGAGAATTAATGCTTAAACTGTGAAACTTGCTGAATCATATCAAGAGTTAAGCAATTTTTTTTGTAACGGTAAATAAATAAACGATAAATAAGATTCTAGAAAATTACGAGACAAACTTTTTCAGAGTGAATATATATATAAATAAATAAATATTATCATAATTCCGTGATGTTTCCCAGACAAAAAGGTTTCATTGTTGTGCACAAAGGACTAATCATAATAATTAACAATCGGAATTAATATTTCAGTGTCATAGGGCTACAGATCTCCAAAGGATCTTCCTCTCTTGTTCCCGAGGCCTCTCCTGTCTCCTGTGAATTAAGAATCCAATCTAAATTTTAATAATGTAATATTAATAATGTCTTTTACTTTTTAGTAATTAGAGCACTGTGCTAAAAGATTTTCAGAAGGCATCAGAACAATGTTTAATTAATTAAACAAATTCAAATGGGCATCTCGAATAGCGTAGATTTCAGTCCCATGTCCAAAAACATTGTTTGCTTCTTTATTACTGTCCGAAAATTCGACCGTCTTCTGCGACGTGCGACCGCTATGAAACCCATCATAGATCGGAAATCAACTATCCGACCAGCACCCTGTCGACTGATTGGCCCGACGATCATGTTAAGAGTAAGATAAATGAAACTAACATTGATCCCATCTGATCCGATCAGCTGGATCGATAGTTGAGCACGGCGAATAGCCGGATCGGAAAACCGATCGAGAAACGAGGTGGAACTTGTCAAAAGCAGGAGGGGAGACAGACAGGTTTGGTTGGTTGAGTGAGTGAGCCAAAACATGAACAGGAAGAGAATGGTCAAAAAGGTGGAACTCGAACGCAGTGTGTGTCAATGTATGTATGGGTTCCAATCCATTTCATTCATACTAACTAAAGCTTAAAGGAAAACAGGGCAGAGCAAAGCAACGGGGAATTGTGGTGTTGTGTGGGGAAGGAACCTCACTTTCCTTTCCTGTCTCCCCCACACATTGACCTGTGCGGTCCACAGTGAATAATAGACTTGCAGGCATACAGACTTGCATACATAACACACATATATAACAGCTTTGCTTTGCTGTATAAGTCATACACCCAATAATCTCTACGAAAATGACACAAATGCCCCCAACAGATGAGATTTTCCCTTTACCCTTTGTTTTCTTTTTTCGGTGTCAAAAATTAAAATTCAATTTTGATGAGACAAAGGTAAAGCATTCAAACAGAAAACAGTGAAAAAGGACAGGAGAGATGGGTTTGGTTGTGTAAAAAAAAAGAAAGAAAAGGGGAAGAAGAAACAGAGACCTCAGCCAGCCAGCCAACAATGTAATTGAAGGCTTTTGCCTCTCCCCTCTCTCATACTTTCTCTGCTTTTGATGCCAAAGCCTTCACTCACTTCACAGCTCATACCATACAACTTCTCTTTGCCCTTTCACTGCAATAAATAAAGCAACATTCAATATGACCCCATCCCTGTCCATCAATGAAACACCCCCACTTCCAGACAGCAACACCATCAGCTGAGCTGACAGAAAAGAGACACAGAGAGAGGGATCCAGTGGGGCCTCCTGCAGATGGAAGCTGTTGGCATGTAAAATACTAAATAGAATGAACAATATCTTCTTCTTCTTCTTCTTCTTTAATGAAATATCTCAGAGAACAAAAACAATCCCATTTTTCTCATGGAATTTCAATTAGAGGCTGGCTGCTATGATATGATAGCATTCTGTTCCTTCCTTCTGTATATATATATATATAAAGTGTATGTACAATTCCCTTATTCCCCAGTCAAATCATCCCCCTCCCTCAACTTTGAAATCCTTTCCCTCTCTTCAACTACTAAGTGGCACGGGGACATTTTTCTCACTTCCCGATGCCTATCTTTCCATCCAATGTCGTGCAATCCTCGGTTGCACCAAAAATCTCAATATCACACTCACCACAGTGAAAAGATTAAAAGAACAAAAAAAAAAAAAAAAAGAGGAAAAACGAAACAAGAATGAACGACCTTTCCCTCTCTCGGTTGAGGCCATCACCCCAATGTACAATAATTTGGTCCCCCTTCCTTCCCCTTTGCAAGGAGCTGTGATCATCAAAATTCAGCCCCAACCCTCCCGCATGAAAACTCACTCAGCACTTGCCCAAGCAGTGAGCCATGGGGTATATTCTCTTGATCCGATAAACATGGGAAGGGGAGGATATACAAATACCCGAGGCTTTCAGCTGCACCAAAATTGGACACTTGCCCAATAGCAACGATGATCTCATCTCAATCCAGCAAGTTCTCTGTG
Organism: Punica granatum; assembly: GCF_007655135.1. Lineage (NCBI taxonomy): Eukaryota > Viridiplantae > Streptophyta > Magnoliopsida > Myrtales > Lythraceae > Punica > Punica granatum. The sequence goes on from NC_045130.1 coordinate 2,341,129, forward strand.
GTGTCACACTACCCATCTTCGATGAAGATTCTCCCGATAAAATCCCGGAATCTCTTCGAATAGAGCTTTGGGTCCACCGCAGAGATTGAGGTGGGATCCGCTTGTAGCGATTTGTAGGCGTGCTCTAGCTTCTTGCTGATGTCGTAGTCTTGCAAAATATCGATGATTCCGAAATAAAGAACCACTTCATAGATATCGCCACTCCTTGAAGGAGTCATATGGGTATATTGGTCGAAATCACTTCTCCGAGCCATCCTCTCTGCTCGTGCGGGCATGTTTGCTCCTAATCTTATTAGTGGTTTCCTGGTAAAAGAACATGCAAACCAATCTTAGTATACACAAGAAAAATAAACCAAATTACTAATAATTCAACATTAATACACACACGCACACACATACATATATGTATGCAGATCAATTTTACGATTTCATTTGCACTAAAAAATAGAAAGGCGCGACAATAACCGGCAATAACTACTCTCAATTATTCTTGACGGTACATTAGATAATTCATTGAATAATACAGTGGGGATAATATAGTATAGCCAGTTCAACATCTAGATTCTCTGATCACTCAATTATTAGCATACTAATCAATACCACCAATAACCAGATAGCAAAAGATAACAAGAAGCTTGAAACCATACCCGCCAGCTAAAACTCGATCCATTTCTTGCAACTCAGCTTCAAGGAAACGATAGCCACGCATGAACTTTTCATTTTGATATGAATCTTGTTTGCCTGCATATGTTAACAGTCAATTTCAAGTTTGATGTTTATCATCTCACTAGAAACCCACCACCCAATTCAGAAAGTACTTATAAAGATCTCAAATGATGAATTACCAGATCGCAACAGGAATGGTGATAACCCCATCTTATCGCATGTGTTGTCATCTCGGAAGTGAAGACCAACCAACAGACTGTAATCCATTATTCCCTCTGATTGCAAGAACTCGCAATCTCTTTCGATTTGCCTGATTTAGACAACAAGACAATGACGAATCACTTCCAAGTCCTGAGAAGAAACAAATGCCACGCGGAAAGAATGCTAGATGACCAGAATACTCACTTGATGAACTCTTGAAACCAATCTCTTTGGAGGCGAAATATGAAGTTCAGGTCGAGGTCCTTGAGTGTTGTGGTTTCATCAATCTCCCCCTCAGGCTTGTCCGTCATTCGGCCATGTGAAGATCCTTTCAAGTCGAATCGCCTATGTATTCGGTATTCCGAGCAAAACAAATTGCCCATCACGATAAATCGCGTCTGTAATTTAATAACGGAAGATGCAATTAATTATTAATAGCAAAATCCCCAGCTACACGGAACTGCTAATCCATAACAGGTTTGACTTCTGTCCTTGCCTCATACCTTCTGGCCACCTATAGGCTTGACGCAATGCACGCCGAAGAATTTAGTGACCAACGAATTTTCATACTTGCGAACATGTTCATAATAGCTTGGCAGCATCCTAATAAGAACCTGAACATCAATCAACTAAAAAACATAAGCTGCAATCTAATCAGCCCATCTTTTTAAATGATTATTTTTGTCAGATTAAGTAGAGTGGAAGTTAAGAAAAGAATACAAAAGTATAGGTAATCATGCCAAATCAAATGGCAATTAACTTTTCAAAATTCGCATTTTGTTTCTCTTCCAAGGGCGAATTCGAAGCAACTGACCTTCACTTCTGACTTCTTGACTGTTTTGATCATGAACCTATCATCCTGAGTCAGGTAAAAGAAGCTTCCACTCTTTCCCGGAGAAGAAAGCTCTCTGAGAGCATCGTTCCCGCAAATGGCAAGCATGTAATCAGCAGGATCCACTTGGAATAGCTTCCTCAATTGCCTGAAGACCACTGGACAATAATCCTTCCACCGGAACTCCACAGACTGATGCGGTGGCGTGAGCTTCGATCCTTCAGGAGGGAACTTTGTCCAGAACTTCTCCTTGGGATCGAAATCACTCGGCTTCAACTCCCGAGAGGATGATGCGTTATTCCCCACAGTATACCTAAACCAAAATCAATCATCAAAAATCAACACCCAAGAATCCGCAAGCTCGGAAACAATCAAACCCATCAAACTCGGGAATTACCTGATACCCAATTGCAAATTGAGCATCAAATCGTAATTCTTATGCCCTTTGGAGATAGTCTGCCCGGGCTTCTTCACCTCGCTGCCACCATTAAAGCAACACGGGCGCCCCTTCCTGAAATCCCGATAAAACACGGATTTATCTATGCTATCAATAATATCACACGTAATATCCCCTGCCTCGCCATCTGATTCCCAAATGCAAATCCTAGGGAAATTCCTTGCACCGTCGACACTCGACCTCTTCCTCATCGTGGCAGCAAGGACCAAATTCTCACTCAAACACAGCTCCTTTCCATCGCCACAGTAAAAGCTACCTTCCAACTGCGGTTCCTTACTCCAATTGACCACATAGCAGCTCCTATCCGGCCAAGTGAACACCCCGCTCCCCTTCGGTACTCCGTTCTCCCATTGCCCGTCGTAGCGATTCCCATTGGCCCAGATCAGAACTCCCCTCCCGGAAATGACACCGTTCTTCCACTCTCCGACATACTCGTTCCCATTACGCCACACGTAGCGGCCCCTCCCGTCCTGGAGGTTGCGCCGCCACAGGCCATCGTAGGAGTCGCCATTGGCGTACCGCTTCTGCCCATACCCGTGCTTGCGGTCACCGCTCCACGACCCCTTGTACATATCGCCGTCTGGCCCCACGAAAGTCCCAGTCCCCTCCATTCGGCCGGTCTTGAACTCCCCCTCGAAGGTTGCCCCTGACGGCCACGAGAACTTCCCCTTCCCGGAAGCCTTCCCCCTCCGCCACTCCCCCTCATACATGCACCCGTCCGCCCACAGGTACTTCCCCGATCCGTGCGGCACATTGCCCGAGAAGCTCCCGATGTACAGATCCCCGTTGGGGAGCAGCCTCTCCACGGCGGCGGAGCTCACGGAGGTCGTAGTTGGGGTGACCCGCCGCGTCCCGGGTTGCGATCGGCCCTGGCTGATCACGAACTCCAGCGGCGGAAGCGGAGGCTGAGGAGGCGGGCGCGGCTCCTGAGCCTCATCCGTTAGGGTTAAAGCCCTGCTCTCCTCCGATTCGCCCTTCTTCTTCTTGGTGGGCGAGAGCGGTAAGGCCTCACTAGGATTGGTATTGTCCAGCACAAGCGCCTCGTGCATCTTGTGGTCCTACATAAAGGGTACTACGGCAGAGCAAAGCAGGGTCACGGCATTGCCGGCGTCCGCATCTCTCTGGCGAAGAACATCACCGGCGGCTGCCCCCTCTCTCTCTAGAAGCTTCGGTGTGGAATTTCTCTGTCTACCAAACTCTCACAAGAACTTTTCCTTTTTGGGTTTTTGCGTTTGGGGAGAATAGGTTGGGTGGGAATCCCTGAAGCAACAGAAGAAGCTGCAACAATGCATACACCACGAGCGAGCGACGATGGACAGACAGACAGAGAGAGAGAGAGAGAGAGAGAGAGAGACAAAAAAAAGTAAACTAGAGTGAGAAAGAGAGAGAATATGTGAATGTCCGAAATTGTTTATTATTATTATCAAACAAAAAATGAAAAAAAAAAAGAGAGAGAGACAAAAGAAAAACAATCAAAATTTTCGGATCATAATAGAGGCACGTAAGTTTAAGGAGATAATTGGACTAAGAAATTCCTTTTGACAAGAATCGAAGCTAAATCGAAAATTTTTTCAATGAGATCACGATCAATGATCATTCTTACAAATACTCAGTACTTTCGGTTAGTTGTGAGACACATAGTGCAAGTAATGCTATGAAATATTTAATTTAGTACTAAAAATATTGTGATGGTTCAAAAGAGTATAAATTTAATGAGATAGTTATTAGCGAAAATTGGAGGAGAAAATAAGCATGCTTTTATTTTTTTATTATTTTTTATTTTTTAGGTAAAATAGTTGATATTATAATGGGTACATTAATGCGATAATTTTGACAATTTTGGTGGGCCCGCCGTGGGGACGGTACCCGAGACTGCGGGAGTAATATAACTGCCAGCTAAGCGGATTTTGTGATTATTTTGACGAATATGCCCTCCCTCTGGTGGATGTTCCATTTGGGGTGGTGGGGGAGATTCCATACGGTACGTAGGTAGGCATCGGCACCGGCATCGGCATCGCATCTAATCAAATCTTTTGTTGTTTCCTATGCTAAATTGGGATCATCGGTGAGGTGTTGAGATCTCCTAGGCCCCGAGGTGTATCGTACTATGTCTGATAGATTAAAATGGAAAATTGTAATTATGATTGCTGCCCTCGCCCTCGCCCTCGCCCTCGCCTTGTCCCCCGTTATTACGAAAATGCCATTCCTTCCGTTTAGATTATTTCAATTTATAATGGAGTCTCATGAAATTAGTATAATAAAATAAAAATTATAATACTAGATTAAGGGGAACGAGTAGTTCTACTACGGGCATCAAAACTTGAATATTGTAGTTATTTACGCTACATCCTCTTTGAATATGTTTAAGTTAATTATTTCATTTCGTATATTGGAATAAAATTGAATTGGCGACACTTATCATGGGGGAAAGAGATGGAATTGGATGAGAGGTGCGCTATGACTCTAATGAGATCGTGGTGCAAGTATCTACTAAAACATAAAGCTAATCAAGAGTCGTTAATTAGATATTTAATGTATTTTCTATGTATATCTTAATATCTGAAAATCTATTGAATCCTGACTAATTTAATTCGAACCAGGTCGTCCTACAAAGGTGCATGAATTATATAAGGTCTTTTACATTCCTTGCATTTTGATCATATGCATTATCTAGTCCCTTTTTCTATTAATCTTTTTCAAAACCTTTTCTTAAATAATTGAAAACACTTTATATACGGGTTGAATTTCATAAATCTCAAAAATGACAATTATAATGCAATCGCATATGTATATGGGCATACACGCACCGCCAGATAATTTATAGTTCATCACATCCTGCATATTATAGCATAACATGACATTAAAATTTCTCAATTTTCCTAAATTACTTCTGATGCTGGATAAGAATTTATAAATTACAGTAAATCCTTCTGAGATACTCTGCTTAAATTGTACGTATGATATGTGCAGATTTAGCAATATTATTTACATTCTACTACAGAATGTCATCTCTAAATATGTTTGGATGGGAGTTTTGGAACGGCCAATGAGGTATTTGGAGGGGAGGGCTTTTGAGGTACTTCAAACTCTCTTTGTTTGGATAATTTTTCTTTTTAAATGAGGACGGATATGGAATATTTGCAGACTCTTGAACCCATTCTGTAAACCTCGGAAATTGAAGGTATCGGGAAGTTTTAGAAATATATATATGGGTAAATTCTAGGATGGAACGTTGATTATGTTTCATGATAGAATATTATTTTTTTCAATCCATCTATTAATAAATAATACCAAATTGTAGTTGCAAAAAATCGATCTATTGGTACGGTTTTAATCCGATTAATTAGAGTCGAGTTGTGCTCATTACCCGATTACATATTGTCCACGTGCGGACGAGTGTGTCGATTTAATTGGGCCACCTATCGGACGAGGGATTGACAAGTACAAACTATTGTGGGCAAAATTTGTGAAATTAATAGTTGAATGACTACAATTTGATAGGTAAAATATATAAATTATGAATGACTAATATTTCATATTGAAATATCTAATGAATAAAATTAGTGTCTCACCATTAAATATTATTTAATTTTCCACTCTAAAAGCACTCTAAAAATAATCCAAACATATGAGTATATTATTGGAGCAACTTTCCAAGAAAGAAGGATATTAGTGTATGTGATGAAATTTGAGAATGACATTTAATTTGACTCCAACCTTAGTCAATTATTATAACATATACGTATTATTACAATCAAGTGATTTGAAATAAGGGACGCAAGCCAAGCAGATTATATATATATATATATATATATGGACCCCCTGTGATTACCCATGCACTCGATTATTTTTATGCGAATATATCATCAGCATTTTGTTGGTGACTGATTTAAACCTGAATGTTATCTGCTATTTGATACTTATCTTGATGCATGACGAATTACAGGAATTTTACGTGAAGCCGTTGCATCGTATGTGTCGATCGGAACTCTTGGGGTATAGTCGACAAAAGCATCTGGCACGGTTAGGAATATGAGCCCGACCAGACGAGCCGATATGACATGTATATGTCATCCTAGTAATTAGGATTCCATGTCCATTAATTATTTATTATCCATAATCAATCAACTAATCGCCTGAGTCGGAGGGCAAAGCCAGACGAGTCCTTCACATGAGTCGGGCCACTAGGGCGTGCTCTGCTCTGCAGCGGGAGGCACGTGTGACACGTGCGCGTGTGGTCCACTTGACCGCTCTGACGTCGTTCCGAGCTGTCCCGATGGGGGAGAACCGGCGTCGTTTTTAGAAAGACGGAGAGGAGGGTGATGCTTCTCGACCCATCAGAGCCGTCCACGTGTTCCCAACTTGCCACCCACTAACAAATTCATATTTATTTGACGATTATAAGAGAGACTCATTATAAATTTAATATCGGCAAAAAAATTATGGATTTAATAATAAAAAATTTAATAACTAACAAAGAGTAATCTCACCTTGAGAGTTAACTAATATCGGATTCCATTTTATCCGTGCGTGGATTTTTATTAGAAATGGATAATTATTTCATGAATATGATCGTGAGGGGGAAAAAAAATGAAGGGAAAGGAATGTTATGGATAATAAATATTGTAAGCTATTTCCTACTTTGCACGTTACGCTCCAATCGGACACGAGGCCAACAGGAAAACATGCATCCTTGGAAGCTCTTTACCCTTTGATGTAAGGGAACCCGCATGCAAGACAACACGACACGCCAATTAGTGTCGGCTTTTAAGGACATCCCCATCCGAACTCGGAAGTTATACATACATACATACATACATACATATATATATATATATATAATGTGTGTGTGTATACATGTTCGTGGGAATAGAGGGTTCCCAATGGGTGCATATATGATGTGATTTTGTCATATATAAAAAAGCTAATGGACGATTGCGCGCAGTAGTTCTCACCCACACGAATTGAGACAATTATGGATGGATCATGTGCGTTAGGGAACTATTAGCGTCAACCTTATCCAAGTCGTAACAATCCTCAATCACTGAGCTGTTCATCGGGATCATCTCTTCTTTTTCTGTAATAGTGGATGGAAGATCAAGATTTATATTAGAAAATATTTCTATTAGTTAGGAAATCAGAATCAATCACATGCGAGGCAACGAGTGTTAAAATAGTTATCATCCTCATTTAAATTGTGATTGAGGTTCTGATTCTCGAGAAGATTTTACTAGATATTTAACTTCAATTACTAGAAATTTAACTAGACTAATTGACGATGTCATTTTTTGAGTTGCCAATTCTAATAAAGTTGTCTTTTTTTTTTTTTTATGTAATTTTGGCTATCGCCAACTAAGATTGTCTTTTCTGTATCTCGATTTTCCTTCTTGTGCATTAATTTTTTAAAAATAAATCAGTGAAATTAAAATTTTAAAATTTACTACCCCCTCTTGTCGAGGCATCAAACGCTAGTATATGCAGGCTGCAACAGTACTAAGAACCCAATTACTCATACTATGTGATGGCATGCTTACCTTAAATACAAAATTCTCTCAGTGAATTTTAAATCTTTCAAACGGCAAATAAATCATTCGATATTAAATATTATCATTCGCATGAAGGGGAACATGCTGTTTCCGGCTTGTCGTCTTGCGGGTTGCCAAGAGAGGAGCATCGCGACCACCGGCCACTTTCTTAGCTGCAACCTGTCGCCGGCTTCGTCGCCAAACTTAAATGCGCAACGATCGGTAAAATGTGCACAAACGTGTTAAGCAGTGACTGTATCCGACGTGGGGCCCATCGATTGTCTCGAAGGGAGAAAGTCGGTCATTAATTCGACGGAGACTTCCTGCTTGTCCGAAAACGGGATGGACGCTTTCAATATAGCCTAGATTCCATCTGGAAATATCAATAAGCGTCGATGAAATCATCTGCGAATTTCCAAATTGCACGAACGTCTTCCTTACTGATATATTTGATAACTCCACGAGCATGCCAGGAATGACGACATTAAGGTGTCATTTTAATCGGTTGATAATTGCTTCATTGTTGACCCATCATAATCTTCTAGACATTTCATTCGCTTTTTCTGATTTCTTTGTCAACAGTAAAAACACTCGACCTCTCTTTTCCCTTCCCATCAAGTAAAATGGAAATGCGAAAACCGCCTATTGCCTCCTGGTTCACATGTAATTTCATCAACTAACAATTTTAGCATTGCAGCAAGATGAACATGATGTACCGCGAGAGAACTTCAGGAGATTTCCAGGCCAACTGATAGTTAAGAAAATTTAAAGTACCGTTGGGTTATTCAACAGTCTCTATCGAGAGGTTATGCTAGCTTGAAGGTACCATAGAAAGCCCAACCGGTAAGAATTATACCATCAAGCAACCTCTCTAGAGATGGAGCTTGATTACTTCATGGAATTGGACAGCAGCGTCTGCATCTAAATACACGAGGACTCTCCGGCACACCAGCACGCGTTATCTAAGTTAAGACGGTCAGGAAAAATGGCCACTTCTCGCATTCAAGGAAATGATACTTTTTACAAATGAATCGAGCATGCAAGATGATTCCGACTTGCAGAGATGCTTCATGCTTTAGCATAATGAACCGTTCCGATCTTTTGGGCTAAGACATGCATGCTGAAATTTGAAATCATAGTTACACGGATTGCAGAAAGATAAATTTTAAAAGAGAAGATAATGCAGCCTTTCCTCTTCTTGCTCTCTTTTATTAGATTTCAATTCAATAACCTGGACCTAATATAACCCGGCGGCACAGATCTTATAGGACATGCCGACTGCTAATATCAGCCAGTCGAATGCTTCCCACCCGGGCAAAAATCATAGAAAAGAATCGGGCACCCAAAATGGGCAAAAAAAAAAGGGTAAAAAGAAGAGTTCTTACTCAGGTGGCAGGTCTGCCGAAATTTGACCGAATATATCAGGGCATGATTCCCAGTCACCCTTTTCTCTTGCCTCCCAATAGCCATTGACATACCGGTACATGTCGCTTCCCTTATCCTTGGTGAACCAACGAGGCTTCCAACCCCTCTCTTGCATCTTCCGAGCCTATATTCAACAAGGAGAAAGATACAAAAGAAGCAAATCATGTCTCTGTGTTCTCTTCCTAGTTCTACCCTCTACAATATCCCCAAACAGTGTGGAGTGTATTAACAATCGTATGTGCATTGGCTCATTGATAGGAGAATGCATTTCTAGCAACAACATAGAAGCCTCGCCCAAAGTCTTTCTGCAGGCTATCCTATTGGTAAAGACAGCAGCATGAGCGATATCGATATCTGAACTGAGAAGAAGCAACTTAAGTTACCTGCCGCTGACGCTGTTCAAGTCGTAGCTTCTCTGAGTTAGCCATTTCATACTCCCCGTTCTCCAAGTATCTCTGATCAGGTCTGAGCCTCGAATCAGTCGGCGGTAGCTTCTCCTGAAGATGAATAATGTTAGAAAGGTAGTTCTCGGAAAGTGCGAATTCATCTGAATAGGCAATACAGTCTTGTTAATGAAGTCACCTGAAGTCCAGGGGTTAGCTCATTGAGTGTCATGGCAAAGCGTGATAAGTTGTAACGTGTGATAAATTTGGGAGGTCTGCACCGCTTCCAGAGAAGGTGGGCTCCAGATAAAGAATCCAATCCTTTCTCCTTACCTGAGCAATCTCCTTTCACATAATGCATACTTTCATCCCATTTTCCAAATAATGTCGCCACCGTCTTTCCGTTCTTGTCTTGAATAATACCATGCACCTGTAAAGCAAAAGACATTATCAGATTCCTCTGCAAGTTAAACTCGAAATGCTTTCTGCAGGTGAGAGTCTAACATGCTCAAAAGCCTTGCAGATACAATTTTGGTTTAGCATGAACCTGGTGAGGATTCCGATCGATAATTGACTGCTCCTTAAATTTCAGCTTGCAAGAATAATCACCATTGCCTTGTATGCGCATTGTTCCATAATGATCACAATACAATTTTCCTAGTATGAGGTTGTATATAGACGTTGTAACCTGAATTTTATAAAGAGAAGGAACAATCTTCAAAAATCAACTTGGGAAAGAACAAGGAATCTCAAATTAGTGAATCAATAATTGATAGCATACTACTTGGAGAGCTCTTACCTTGCTCCACTGAAAAACTTCTCCATCATCAAATGCTAAAGTCAAAACACCAGTAGGGTCCAGCTGGATTGACCGACCCCAAAATTTGCTCTTCAAATTACTGTCTCCCCAGAATTTCCATCCAGTGCCCTCACAGTGGCATGCAATAATCATAGGATGATGACTGACCTGACACCATGATGAGAACCATTAGTTCTCTCCAATTGTTTCCCAAGATATTTTTAAATGTATTCCACAAACTAGTATCCACGACTATCAAAGGACTCTTCTCATGAATGAATTCACTGCAATAACTCGCAAATTTAAAATCATGCTAAAATCTGCCCAGGACACTTCTCAAAAGATGATACATAATTGGCAAGTCCAGGTGGGAAGACTTACCTTCTCTGCAAAGAAACGAAGACCTTTATCTGGATAATCAGCTTCATATGTTTCACCTAATAATGGATTAAATGGTTTGCACATCCTCCCTTCTGTTGAAGCGTAACCAGATACAGCAAATGCGGCCACATTAAGAATCCTCATCAAGCTATTACCCTGAAAAACTTGATGTTGGACAAGAAAGAATTGTAAGCTAAGAAAATTTTATAAGGAACATCCTTCACCCAGGAAAACACAGCAAGACCCTACTTGCAGTGCCCTATATAGATGATGCACTACTTTACGCATTATTAAACTGCTTTCAAACTAAGAACAATGTCCAACAACCAAAGGAAGAAAAAGCTAAAGTTGATTGAGCATCCCCATTGTGGTTAAAACACTTGATATAGTTCACCCAAAAAAAATACTTGATATTGGATCTTAAGCAGCTAGCCTCTCAGTAAACAAACAGTCAAATTGTAATTCCCAAACAATTTGACAAGATGCAAGCAAAAGACAAAATTCTGTCATTCGTTACATACATATTGCCAACAATAACAGCAGTTATAAGTACAAATCCAACTTTATCTCCTTAACTGAATAAAAGCCTTAAGAGGTAATCATAAGAACTAGTTTTACCATGCTCTTCCCTACATACATCCTTTTAAGAGAAAACCTGTAGTTTGGGCAGAGAAAATATTACTCAGATGAATTTCTATCCAAGAAAACCCAGGTGACTGAGGTGTCCTATCTCTGATGGAGAACTTCACTTTAAACCAAAAGAATCCACTTGAACGACCAATAAACACGATCATATTAAAGGATTATACCCTTTTGTTTTATTAAGACTAAAGATTCTGAATGTCCTTTCTAAACAAATGATTTAGATCTCTGCAAGCAAAGCCTTTCAGGAACCAAAAGTTGAAAATAGTAGAGACAACTGCTTACACAAACTAAAGCAAATTACTCAGCAATATCAAAGTTAAAAGATATGAACAAAATTGCTAGGAAAAGATGCAGCAACATCTACTTGTTTCATGAAAATTAAAGACTCATCAACTTCACTAACTTACCCTCTTTCCCCATTCATATGCCCGGTCGATCAGATATGAATATTCCATTTCCTCAAAACACTTCTGCAAAGAAGAAAGAGGCTCATTGAAATAAACAGGAAGACAGACTTTAGTAAGGTCCTTCCCGATGTTATCCTTTATCATCGACCAGAGACTAACACCCTTCTCCTTTTCGACTGGATCAGGCAACTTCTTTCGACGTTTCACGTATGGAAAATTCATCCCTACAGATTTCATAGAAGGATCAATATCATCTTCGGAGTCAATCATATAGATGTCTTCGTCTTCTGAAGAAATGGATGATCTCCGATAATCTGACCCACTACTCTTGAAGGAACCAGATGACAAAAAGTCACGCGTGTCAAAGAAAGTATTTTCTTCGTCATCAGTCTCTTCTTCAGCAGCATCACCTCTTTCATTATCATCTTCAGATTCACTTGCACTTGCTTCTGCTTTAGAAAGAGCAAAAGTTAAGGGGAGAATATATAACCAAGTTCAGAGGTAAGCCTAATTAGGTATAAAACGGGTGAAAGTCCTGACAGAAAATAACACCAGACAAGGAGGAAATAAAACTTCAAGTATATAAACTACTCTATTTGCTTTGGTTGAAACATAATTGGATAATCTAGTTACACTAAGACCTGGACCCAGACCATACTTTCTGGCAGCATTAGACAACAAAATCTGATGATACTCGCAGCTTACCACTGAATTTCTCATGCCTCAATCCAGAAGAAGCATCTTGGTAAGTCAACTGCCTCTGGCTCTCATCAACTACAGTATTCTCCAGATCAACCTTTTCTGTCTGCACAATTACAAGACTAATATCTTAGAAAAAGAACTACTGAAGCTACATAACCAGTTATCATATGGGAAAACTATATAGAACCTTGAACCAAGCAATAAGCTGTTATAGACAAAATGCATATTAAATTTGCTAGAGATGCGTTGAAAGTGAACTTTCTGAAGCATTTTACACAACTGCTAAACTAAAATGAGAGGGTGAAAAATGCTTAGGAACTGAATCGGAATAATACCACAACACAATGTCATCTTTGAGATCATAGATCGGTTGGCCTTGATGGAGAACATAAAAGTTTCTCAAATAAAATTATCTTGACAATGTCCAATTTTCACAGCACTCACCTCTAAGTGGCGCAGAGTGTCAATGAGTAGCCACTGCTTCTGCTTAAGAAGCAACAGCTGCTTCTGCAACGAAGTGAACTCGCTCCTCATTATCTGCTCACTATCATGGATGGCAGCCTCAGTTACACCTTCTTCCCGAAGTCGCTGCTTCAACTTTTCAGTTGACAGAGCCACACTATCCACAGGAGCCAAGAGCTCACTATTGGACATCCTAGGAAACATGTCCTTGACTGCCTGCAATGCTTCCATCCATGTCACTCGATCTTCACGTGTATCTGCCCTTAGATGCAGCCTCTTTGTCCCCGTAAAAATCGAGAATCTCTTGTCATCAGACTTGCTTTCACGAATTGATGAAACCTACAGATGATAATTAGAGGAAACACTCACAGAAATTATGCCATATAGACAAAAACATATCTGAAATTGCATGACACACTACGATGAGATCTATAGGTCACTCATGAAGAGAAATGTCCTAATTCACATCCATATAAATATAATTTATATATATATATATATATAGGGAAATTAAACATAATATATTTACTTAACCAAATAAACCAGTTTGTAATAATAGGCAATTAATTAATACTCGAAATAAATTATTAAACTAAACTATAGCTAAGCATCATACTGAACATCCGGGAATTCGAACAATAGCATATTAGATATTAAAGTGCAGAAATAAATATTTTCCTCTGAAGCACAGACCAGTCAAATTAAATTAAAAGTGCCCATTAAGAGAAGTTGACCTCGCTGCGCTGTGTGGGGATCAATTATACGAGAATGAAACAAAACAAGAAAAGATACGACCAATTCAAGAATTGGCAAACTAAAAGCATGAAGCTTAGGAACATACATTAAGCTAAGCCAGCTGAAGCAAAAAATAAATAAATAAATAAATACATACCCAAATTAGCACAATCACGTAGATACATCTCAGTTCTGTTATTCAGTTAAAGTGGAAATAGCAATGGAGCTAAAGCAATTAGTATAAGGAAGGCAGATCAAACTAGTAAGTACACCGATCGAGTGCATTCGCCTACCTTGAGATGGATTTCACCGCAAGGTTTACGCTGCAGCTGCGAGTGGCCATTGGAAGGCCTGTGGATCCTCCTCATAGACTCCTCGCCGATGACCTTAGATCCTTTCTCAGTCTCCTGATTCACCACGATCTTATCAGGCCCGTGTATCTTGTAATACGACAAGACGCCGTCCTGCAACACGAACCACCTCGGTCTCCATCCCTTACCGTAGTTCACCCACTTGTACAGCATACCTGAGATCCCGTTACCTACTATGTTGTTTATCTTCACGTCCACCACCACCGGCTGCTCCCTGGCCGACGGCATCCGTACGACCGCCGGCGGCGCATCTGCCGCGGAGGCATTTGACCGCAGGCTGAGCCTATTTAGATCGCTCTGGATGTCGTCGATGCCGTTTTGGTGATGATGCAGATGGTTGATAAATTGGACGGTCTGATCGGATCTGGCCGCGGCGGAGGTCATTGCGAACCGAGTGGGCGTGTTGCCGGAGACGGTGGAGACGCAGCAGAAGGAATGCATGAGCAATCACCTGAACAGCCTATGGAGAATTAGGCGAGCTGAGGCTGCTGACGCGGTGGCGAACTGCGGCCGTTGCAATATCAGCCGCAGTCTGAAAATTCTTAGTCTCAGAGGAAACGAACATGAATTTGACCACACAAGCGAATTAATGGATATACAGTGAACTGGTTAATCCGAGGAGGGCGAGAGAACGAGCGGAGGAGCTCAGCCGTGCTGCAGCCCGGTGGCATAGAGGAATTTTCCGGCGATGACGTGTCGGAGTAAAGAAGACGCAACGACCGATGCGAGCAGAGGGGCGTGGAATGATGGGAAAGAGTTTAAATATGACTGGAAGAAGTATACGGGATGGGATTATTAGACGTGGAAGGGTGTACAGGAAGTAGATGGGTACACCAGAGGCCGGCTAGCTCAGATGTTCCCACGTGGAAGCACTTTGACATGACACGTGGATGAATTGGGCAGCAATATATGTTCCGAATTAAATTTTTATCTATTACTAATTACTAATCAGTAATAGTAATAGCTGCGGAACATTTTAGATTGATAAAATAAATAATAATGATAAGGGGCTAAACACGGTGTCTTAACACCACACTTCACGATTACCTCAGAAGATTAAGGCAACTGAGTTAGTATCTAAATAATGTTACAATAAGTCAGGGTACAGCTCATGGTTTTAGATTGTAAACTGACCGTTGATGATTTTAAAGAGTTTGATTTCGGTCTAGGAAAAGTCTAAGTTGAGCCATTTGCACAGTAATCTTAGTATTCGGTATTTGGTTAATTTTGTAATGTGACAATCATATTAATATTGTTAAACAGTTTTATTGTTCTGGTACACATTAGTCATTCTTAAGTATATGCCATTAAACCTAATAATTATTTGCATGAAATTAATGTCAATTTGATTAACCTATTTGCTCTGCTTTGATTGCGGCCTTTTGGGGTCAGATGATCTCTCATTCTCAATGATAAGCAAAGCATTTCACCGAGGAAAAAAAGAAAAAGCAAAGGAGTTGGGTGCAGCTTCAATTTCATAGCATGCATGGCTGTTCACATCTTATTAAATCATCCAAACTAAAATCACGAAATGTTTACATAACAAGATTGTATGTATTACTATATAGTATTTCGTGCATTACACAAACTTATTTTATTTATTTATTTAGTATCTTGTTTATCGATTTATACTGTTAAGACATAATATTATTTTTATATGTTATTATAACTCACTCAATATTTTAACATAATTGATCATCAAACTTATATATATAACACAAATACCGTTCTACTAAAATTGAAAATTCAATATAATTTTACTATAGATTCATTTTCCTAGTAAACTTTTGAAGCTTTCATATTAGCACTCATAGCTACAACCCTAACGTGATTATTTCCTAATAAATTTCATTATTATCTACTTTTATCTTAAATTTTTTTTTCTAATTAGTATTCATTAGTCTAAATTTATATTTATAATTTTAAAAATAGTATCTGCATTTATTTATTTTTTTCAATTGCGTTAATTGAAGTATTTTACTATATATATTATTTAAACAGATGGAATATTGATATAACATATATTATAATTTATTTTGGGGAGAAGAATATAAATACTCTTGTCGACAATTTGCGTAAGAAAGGAACCGTCCAACTGAGCTCAAATACGATTTCTCTTGTCACTTTTTATTCGTGCATAAATTCTTTGCGTGCCTGCAACCACTTGAATTACATAAATGATGCTTGCCAATGTATGTTTAACTATTTTTAGTCCTTCCATCGATATTTTTGGCCTAGGTCTATGAAATTCGGATTCGCACAAAAGCTATATGAAAGCTCAAAATTTATCAAAGTAAAATCATCGAATTGATTTAAAGGGCATTAACAGGAAACAATAGGAATCCATATTCTACAAGCTAATATAGGTGGAGAGATATGCTCATTAAATGAATATCACTTGACGCGGAATCAACCCTGTAGGTTTGAACTTTAGTCCCCAAGTAATCGTTGATAATATAATCGAATTGTCAACATAATGAAAACAGCATATGGAAACGCCAAAAAGGAAAGAAAGGTCAATGGACAAGAGAGGGAGAAAACCAAAATTGAGGATCAAGACTGGCAGCCCAATGACTTTTTTTTTTTTTATGCGTGAATTCTAGGAATCAAAAGTTTAATTGAGTCCGATTAATTCGGTCGAGCGGGGGCCAATTAAGGGGTAAAATTCTTCAAGTGTAAATTTTATGCATTCACAATGACTCGAATCTAAGATTTTGCTTAAGCGGAACAGATGTCGAATCGCTTGGACCAATTCACGTTGGCTGATATATATTTATTTTGCAAATATTCCTTGACCAACCCAAATGTGCTTATGTTAGAGAGAATATTCCAAAATTATATCG
Organism: Punica granatum; assembly: GCF_007655135.1. Classification (NCBI taxonomy): domain Eukaryota; kingdom Viridiplantae; phylum Streptophyta; class Magnoliopsida; order Myrtales; family Lythraceae; genus Punica; species Punica granatum. The sequence goes on from NC_045130.1 coordinate 2,357,963, forward strand.
ACCGTTATCTTCTTACCATTCGTTTGAATGGAGAGAAATAGAGAAGAGGAGAGAAGAGGTGGACAGAGAAAACTATCCCTCTTTTTCTTCATTTCTCTCATATCCAAATCAAATATTAGATTCTAAAATTAAACTTATTAGACATTTGAAAAAAAAAGACTTGAGAAAAATTGAGTAAAATGATTTTATGATTTAATTTTGATTTACTTAGTCGACTATAACAAGTCTTTGCTAGTATACTTACTTTATTATGCAAATATTTATCTTTTAATAAAGCGATAAAGAAAAATGATTTCAATTAAAAAACTAGAAGTTTGACCTCATTTTACACTCGGAAAATATTATCATTATGTCACGTACATTAATATTTATAAAAGAATTTGTTGCATACACATTGCTTTTTTGGTTTTCTTAGTTTTGCATCATAGCTCGAAAATATGAGCAGAAAGTGATGCATATCTCACCCATCCATAACTCCCCTTGATCGCGATCTAAACAACCAGTAAAAGCGTAAATGAAAATGGAATTACATGGAGGAGGTTGCTGTAAAATATAATATTTATTCTCAAATGGGTTACTTGCCCTCCGATTCTTATAGATTTATTTTGGCCCGCCTTATATATATATATATGTATTGCAAATTTAATGCCCAGGAAAAAGGAAAAAAAAAAAAGAAAAAGAAAAAGATTTTTCTGTAAGAATCACACAAAAAAAGAAAAAAGAAAAAAAAAGAAGGATGAGGCAGAGGAAACGTAGCACGTGAAGAAATTGAGAGGTCACTTTCGGTGACTCGGAACCACGTTCAAAAAGGTTCGGGCAACACACATACAACACGCAGAGGGTTGCAGTGCACCGTGATGCGGACAATCACGGCATTCCTCGTTTTAATTTCTTTTTTCTTTTTTTTTTCTTCCCCCTCTGCCCTTTTCTAATATTCGTTAATAAAATATATCATGGGGAGCAGTTTGACTGCGGATGAGTCAAATAGTGCAGCACTGATGTGGACGCCACGTGTCCCTCGCCCATCTGGCCGTCCTCCTGACCAGCGGAAGCAGCGGATGCACTCCCGTACGGATTGTCGGCGTTATCTTTTCTTTTTTTTTTCCCCTCTTTTTTTGGTATGAAAGGGGCACAAGGCCTGAATTTACTCAATAGCAAACTTTAGATATTACATTGTCGGGGCAAGGCGACCCAAATTAAGTCACATACAACATTGGATGGAGGTCCACCATACAGGTAAACAGTCGGTGAACTCAATAGGTAACTGTAGGCTACTATTTGCAAGCCAATTTGCGCATATATTCCCTTTTCAATAAGTATGTTTCAGCTTTACCCTCTAACTTCGGATTGTCGGTCTTTCTATTTTTACCTTTACTTTCATTTGCTTTATCTATACATACATACATACATACATACATATACATATACATGGGTGGAAAATGAATTTTTGGAATAACTTTATCTAGAAGATCAAAATTTAAGTGGAGTCCTAAAATAGAGAAATAGAGTTTGATGGGGCGACGTGTCCTGCTTGATTTTCCATGGCTCCTTGATGTTTTTGCTAAATATAAAGAAATCTCCTTTATAATTAAAAAAATTAAATGGTAAAATATTTTTCAATATTTTTATTTTATTTGGAGTTAAACTTAACTCTATTATAACTTTTTATATATATATATATATATAATTAAACTGTAATGATTGTGTTATTAAATTATAAGAAAAAGTTTGAAAAAGTAATGAATAGTTGAGAAAAAGTAATTATTATATTGTCGAATTGTAGAAAAATTAATGAATAGTTGAGATAATTTAGTATTAAAAATTGAATTTAGTGATTAAATTTTTTTAAAAAAGTAAAATAATAATTATGTTATTAAATTAAAAACATGTGGAGTTAAGTAGAGTAAAATTTAAAATATACTCTAAATTGATTTTTTTTTGGTCACTTTCTATTCTTGGGACTTAGTTATAGTTTATCCCACTTCTCGAAGATGAGCGGGACTAATAGTCGCCAATTCCTTCATTTGTGTGCCCCGAGACGATAAGATCTTTGGTTGAATTACATAAAAGTGGACGAAAATATATATGGTAAGCATAGATTTACATAGAGAAAAAGTATATCAAAGCACATGGGGTAATATCTTAGGAAATGATTGGTTCGTGATCAATGCTCATGATTATATGCAATTTTTTGACCATCTGTTTGATTCAAAGACCGAATCCTCCTTGGAAGAAATATCTCTTGGGTGAGACAAAAGCTTAATTTCAATTATCATGAGTAAAATAGGTTCGGAGAAGACAACCAAATACAGCGTCAAACTGCTCCGTTTGATTTTGTAATGAAGTTTTTAAAATATTAATTCTAATTTTAATTCTATTCAATACACAATAAAAATCAACAATACAATTATTACTTTTTTTCCTTCAATTTTATTAATCATTCAATTTTTAATACTAAATTCTCTCAATTATCCATTATTTTTTTCACAATTCAACAATATAATCATTACTTTCTTTCAACTATTCATTACTTTTTCATACTTTTTTCTCATAATTTAACAATATAATTATTACAATCAAATTAAAATCAAACTCAACTCTATTTAACTCTAAAATTAAACACACTAAAAGTGCTCCTCCCATGTCTATGATAGTAGGTAGACTCCATGCGGAAACCGCATTAGAGGAATTGGGATGTCGTATTTGATGATTTAAGAGCGGCTTTGTTTAACAATATTGTTAAGACTTCCTTATCCCCTTATGTCTTTTAGTTCCCTTTTTTCTATTGTTTTATCCTAAAAACTAAATAAGGGTACAAAAAGAGCATAACATATAGAATAATATTTAGCCGAATAAAAAAGCAAAGATGTAATCGAGATTACGGAGCAGTGCAGATTTCGACAATCTCCAGGTATAAAAAGAGCCCGTCCAAAGGCGGGACCATAAAAATATCCACCGTTTTTTGGTGTTCGATCATCCAGCGGAAAAAGCCCATGAAAACGAAACTTGTTGACCAAATCTATGATTGCAGAAACGTGTATATATATATATATATATATATGTATGTATGTATGTATGTATATATCCATCCATCAACAGTATATTCATACAAAAATATATACAATGCGTTTGTTTTCGGAGTTAAAGTCACGAATTTGTGATTGTGATTGTAATTGTAGAAGAAGACAAAAATATATGGGGCCCACCAGTTTGACTTTTGAAATATAAAATGAATGGAATGTAGAGATAATTAATTATAATGGGATTGTATTTTAATAATATATGGGGCCCATCAATTTGACTTTTGAAATGTGTGTTTTGTTGTGTAGTGTTTTGAGTTAAAGTTAAAGTTAAAATCTTAAATCACGACTTTGATAACAAACGGAGCAATAATGTTGTCCACAAAATAATTGCAAGGAGAAGGAGACGCTATTTTTTTTTTGTCTAAACAATCATTTCGGGTAAGACAGAAAAACCCAAGAGGGACAAAAGCTGCAGCCTTCGTTTGTTTGGTGCCACCCCGGACCTCTCTTCACTAATTTTAATAGAAAAAAAATTACCCAAACTAATAAAAATCCTTCCTTTCTATTTTTTGTTCCAAAATTCCAACCACAAAAGAAATATAAAAATTATGAATAGGTTGGCTCTCCTATTGATAGTCACTGATTTGATTGATTGAGGGAGCTCTAGCCACATAGCTGTTAGCTCTTTCAATTTGATTGTCTTGGAATTATGCTATTAGGGTTCTGTTGATTAAAATCGATTGACGGTCACTAGTTTGAACCGATCGTAGAAGCTTTAGTTTCTTCGATTTGACTATCTAGTAATTGCAATCTGTGGTGGGAACCCTGCACTCGGATGCCAACTCAAGGCATCATTTATATTCTATCTCCTGTAACGGAGATAGAGATTCACCGCGGATTAATGGATTGAATCGAGGATCCCTCTTCCGATTTTCACTGTGATCCGTGGCTAAATTGTTTCAGGAAGGTGGTTGATCGTGATTTTTGTTTTCAGGACAGCTTAGTACAACTGTAATGCTCTTACTTGTGCTTTTCTCAATCTATTATGCTTTGTAATTTGCCTGACGGACCAACCAAGTGTCATACTTTTATAATTCATGTGTATTGCTTTAATATTTTTCTCTGTATTCACTTTTTCAGTGAATCGCTGTATCTATTTGGATATCAATGGACGATCTCCATTGCTTTTCAAGGGAAAAAAAGACAAAAGTTAATATTGGGCCCCTGGAGGAGGAGGAGGAGGGTGGTGAAGACTACGAGGTTCCCATTCAATTCAATTCAATTTCAAGAACACCCTTTTGCAGCCTTTTGAAGAAGACATAACAAAAAATCCAACCTCGATAATAAGATTGCAATTTCATGTTGTTTATTCATGACACGTTGTGCTAAGTCAGGCCCATTCAACAGGTTGTCCACTGTAGCCACCCAACCCAATGTTAATTTAATTTTAATTAGGTTGCTCATAGGCCTCATAACTTCGCATCTTGTACTACTCACAATCGTGACGCTTGGTCTTCTGAATATGAGTTGTGATTATCTTTAATGTAAAGATGGCTCTACTTGAAAACGATGTGGACTCAATTATATATAACATTATAAGTCCGAGTCTCTTCTAGCTTCTACATGTATCATTGGCCACCCCATTAGAAAATGACATCCAAACTTATGATGATTAACTTACGTGATAGGGACAGACGGAGATGGAGATCGAAACATGGATCCACGATAGTCGGGACAGAACTGAAGTGGGTCCATTTCACTATTCGGATTAATAGGGTTGAAACATTTTATTTTCGCGATGGCATATTTTTTGTTAGATTCATGACATGGATGACCCGACTCAAGTTCGATTTTTCGTATGGTGATGAACTGTAGAGGAACTGGATCAAGCGAGAGCGACAAGGTTAGTGCTACAAGCATAGGACACCTACAAAAGAGAACAATTAGGTGGTGTGGCTGGGAATTCACTGGAACCATACATATATATAGGAAATTTTGATATAATTCAATGCCATCGAAATACGCTTAGTACTTTCAGTAAGTTGTTCGTTTTAAGTATTTAGTATTTTTATTAATTATGATTAGTATAAATATTTTTACTTTTCAATTTAAATGAAATGTTTAATATTTTGTATAATTCATTACAAATAATAAAAATACTAAATATTTTAATTTAAATACTAAATATTTTAACTAAAATACTAAATATTCGAACTTAGGTATTATGCATGTTAGGGTGATACGAAGTTACAGTAAAACTTTTCACGTATATATATATATTATGACGCGAACAGCAGATATTTTGGCACTAATAGGAAGAGAATCTAGCTGTGTCCTGCAAGGCTCTGAACCATATCAGACAGCACACAAAATGTCCCACATTCCCCCATCAAAAAGTGTACAGGTACGGGCCCGTTTGTGTAGGACACCTGGGTCAGGAGAGGGCCCACCAATCCTCAGGAGCAGATGAAGCATTGTGTTTGTAGTTCCCTTCACCAAACAGTGTAATAAACTATGCACGACAGCAGGAGTTGATGATAAAATGGTTTGAGTCTGGTCCAGCTGCCAATAATGTGTGACCTGACCTGGTTGATGTTTACTTCGTTCTCTTGCTTCTTTACAAATAATCTTGATCTAAATCTTGAACCCCGACATCGCCGAGAATGTATCCGTGAAAAGCTAAGATTGGAACTAATCTTTCCTTCCCTTTAAGTAAAGAAGATCAGAACAATACAGTGAATTTATGATCCGATGAAACGCGGGCACAACATTTTGTCACTCGAGTTTCCCCCTGACTAGTCCCTCGAAGAAGTCGAAACTGCCAAGAAAGATGCGTTACGATGCAAAGAGCACATATAGAATTGCGGCCGACATATTTAATTTGCAGGACCAAAAATGGACCCATTAGTTAAACAAGATGATTTTGATGTTCCCTTCTCTCACCCTCCCGAGTTAAAAGGATTTTACCTATAATCCGAAAAATAAACAAGAACCATGAATTCTCGACTTTCTCTTCCAAGTTTAATGAGTTGATTTTGATGTACGAGAAACGGTTGGATTTAACTGCCGCGAAAATTGATCTCATGCTAAATCGTGCTCAGATTATAAAGTGCCGACGCCAACCAGAGACCGCATCGCATTTTGCTGAACTCATGATATAATTGAATATGGTATCACTGCTGAATTCTTGTTTCCGTACTAAACCTGCTAGGAATCTCAAAGCAGGAGATAGAAAACAAAGAAACAACTGGAAAGTTGATATCAAGGAATTAACGGGATTATTCAAAAGGAGAAGGTAAATTGTAGTCGACTCGATCTAAGATGTCTGACATAATAAACTGCATGTTAATTCAATTTCATTCCGCGCGTATTGGGTTCAGTGGATATGGAGGAGTCCAAGCAGATATATCGGCGTCACGTACCTATTCAATAGATAGTTTTCTGCACATACTGAGGAGAATAATATATGTGTCTGGTTCCATAATCCTTAATGTTCATGGATGTGTTCACCTGAGATGAAGAGAAAGAGTCGTAAGGAGGGAAAAAAAAAAAAACTTGAGTTCAAAATGCAAAAGCTTAAGCATTCATGCGTTAAATAGATTTGGAGAAGACAGCCAAAATCAGTTTTAAACAATAGAGTGCCCCTCAAATATCTATATGACGATGAACTCCATTCAGAAGCTGCTTCAAAGGAATTAATGGGATTATTCATTCAAGTGGTTCATACCTGTCAAGAAAGAAAGTTCTATATTGATCGCCTAGAGTCGAAGCTCATTGGACTTACCGTAATTGGGACTCTGTATTTATGCCTGTCAACTGAAATTAGAGCTTTTTTTTTTTTTCCAAGTGTGAACATTAATATCTAAAAAGTCCAATTGGACCCCAACAGTCAAGCCGTGTCGGCTTGCTAAAAGGTAAAGTTATCACAACGTGAATTTTCTCCGTTAACAAAACTCGAATCGAGACTTCGCTTAAGGGGTACAAGCGCCGAACCATTTAAACCAATCCACAAAGGTAATTTAGAACATTTTTTTGTTAGCTGACTCGTCATTCTTAATTTCTTGTTTTGTAATGGGGGCTTAGTCCCCATATTTATAGTGAGGAAAGATGGGAGGCAAAGGAAAATAGTAGAATAAAACAAAGGCTTAACCAAAATAAAAAGAAAGCAGAAGGATTTGCTCTAATAATTATGATAGAATAGACACTGTCTGTTTGCTGTCAAAAAATTATCTTGTGCAAGACAAAAAAGCCCAAGAGGGATCAAATGAGGGTGTATTGTAATGCAGTGGCATACGATCTCGTCCTCGATACCTAGGATTATCTGTGCCCAGTGATTTATCGAACAAAAAAAAAAAAAGCCCAGGGGGGACAAAAGCTGCAGCCCTCATATGCACAAAAGCAGGAATAGAATCAATGGTTTGAGTCAGTCAAGCAGACGGTAATGTGTGACCTGGTTGGTGTTTACTTTATTCTCTTGCTTCTTCATAACTAATCTTAATCTAAATCTTGAACCCCGACTTCGTTGAGAATATATTTGTGAAAGGTTAAGATCTGAACTAATCTTTTCCTTTCGGTAAAGAAGATCATGACATATGGTGAGCTCTTGATCAGATGGAAGGTGGACACAGCATCTCGTCACTCGAGTTTCCTTCTGACCAGTCCCTTGAAGAAGTCGAAACTGCCAAGAAAGATGCATTACGACACAAAGTGCACAAATAGAAATGTGGTCGAAGTATTTGTAGGACCGGAACTATAAAGCTTTTTAATTTGTAAAATTGCTGAAATTTGAAGTACACTTAAAAAGATTTCATCCGCTGTCTCATCAATTTTGATATGATGACATTTTCTTGGAGAGGAACAATGTCAAGTATAGTACCTATTACCATCAGGATGAAGTTCACACATCTGATTATCATCGCCCACAGCTAACAGGTATCCTGACGATGTCAAACCCTAGCAAAACAGAGATAGCATCTGAGAATGCCGGAACAGATTCATTTTTTGTATGTGGTAGTGGTAGTGGTATCTTCTTATAGAATTACAACAAAGCCATATAAAGATGGTGTTTCTTTCATAGCAAAATTGTCAATCTGCAATACTCTCCAGAAAAGTTCTCTAGAAAGTTCCCATAAATCATAAAGCCCTTACAGTCCATATAGTTCCTGTCTAAACTAGTCTCTACTGTACCTGTATCGTAACGACATTTTCCACCACCTGGTCCTCATTCTTTTCCTGCACAATTACCCTCTGCCCACTACAAGAAACATATAATAATGCTGTTATAACTGAAAACGAAGCATGATGTGGGAAAGGTTGCATCCATTGACAGGTGAACCATAAGAAGAAACGCCTTTTATAGTGATTATGAGGTTTTGATCAACAAGGTTACATGAACTGCCTTCAATAATACATGAAAGTATGACAAACAATTTTATCAAATAGTCATGGAGCCTTGTTACCATGAGAAGTGGCTGAGAAAATATGTCCTGATAAGGAAATAAATCAGATCATCACCTGTGTAACCAAGTCTGATAGTACAGCTCCTCCATTGTGTGAAAACCTGTATATCATATAAAACTTGAGTCCTAATCTTGCACTGAAATAAGGCCATTATGACATTATAACAGTGTTATTTACAGCTCCCTCCCTCCTACCCCTCCTATGCATATCTTGCCCTGCTAGGAGATATATCTCAATATGCCAGTCCAAAAGGCAAACATAACATCATCCACCATCTTATTGCCCATGCAACCCAAGTTCTGTTCAAGAAGTATGCATAACAACATGCCTGAACAAATAAGTGAAAAACATATGAAGCAGCGGGCTGAGCATGTTATTGGGCCTGAGCCCGCCAAAAGGTAAAGGTCTATGGTTTGTTGCAATAATTTAAAACCACTCAGAATTCAATGGAGTAGTCAATAATTTTAATCAGCAATAAAAAGAAAATCAGTCAAGATATGCACCATATCTATTTTGCTTGTCACTTTATGATTCAGTATGGAGACAAGAAGGCTGTGTTGAAGTAAAGTCTACCTACTTTTTAATGAATACATGTATAGCATAACAACATTGCAGATGTCAAGAACATTCAATGAATGATGGAATGTCAAAATGGCCGACTGGATTTACCTTGATTGATGAAAAGAGAATACAACTTCTCAAATTTATTGAAGAAAGCTGCAAGAATAACTTCCCTGCTGAACTTGTAATTTACAGCTAAAGATTCTCGCAGGACTGAATTCAAGCAAATGGATGGTTTATCATTGTCCACATTCAAACCAATTCCTGCAAGAACCGATTAACCAATGATCAAATGAAAAAAAAAGAAAAAGATTCTACTAAGATTCTGAGTCTATTTACATGCTGCATCAATAGAAGAAAGATAGTAAATGTGGACCAAGAAGAAAACCGTGAGATTAAAACTGCCAAGCAGGCCAGCTATGTGCTAGCAAATTCAAAAGGCGAGCCGATTTACCAGCACTAACATTGAACTTCTTGGACTTATACGTCGATGTGCACAAAATGCCTCCAACTTTAAGGCCATTTAGGTAAAGATCATTTGGCCATTTTATTCTAACATCAAGGTATGGTAATCCCTGAAATGAAACAAGGAACAAGAAGTTCACGAGTCCCTCAACTAAAGCAATGGGAAGATCACAACACCAGATGCAATCAGAACCTACTAAATACACAACCACGAGATACGGTCATAAAGAAGAAAAAAGACATTAGTAGATGATAATATTTCCTTTAGTCAGAGATGAAACCGATTGTAGTCATACTAGATCATCATTCGCAACCAAACTATTATAGAAAATCTGCCAGCTAATGCCATGCTACATGTCATCTTGATTAACATGACTATACTTATTATACCCCTTTTTGCAACTCCGGAAACACTGCAAGGAACTAGTTCAGCTAGCAAAGAGGAATTTATGAGAATAAATGAAAAAGTAATAGTGTGTACACGAGAAGCAATTCAATCATATTCATCAGGATAAATTCTCAAGTAAGATCAGCAAAGAAAATAAATACGAGGAAGACACCACATTTGTTGTCCATGAGAGATGCAGAAAGTTGCATTTTGTTGTTCACACTCCATATGACAGCAGAGAACAGAAAGGTTGGTCATTGGATTGGTTTGCTCACATTGTGGTTGCAGATATCCTTTATTGCCTCTGTGATGGCAAGAGAAACCACATATTGCAAGAGAGGAACAACTCTCCCATCCTCCATCTGTATTGTAAAAGAAAACATGAGGCAACCTATTGGAGATTCCCACACGTTCTTCGACCTCCCTGCAAGATCACAGAATAATTAGAACATATGCAATTGATTCCACAAGGTCCAGTCTGAATTTTATGATAGATTTCATACCTCGGCCTTTGAATTGAATATCCGCGACGCATACTGTGCCAAGTGGGAGATCGCAAAAGTTCCTGGAAGAAAAAAAAAAAAAACAATTTAGTACTCTCAAATAAGGAAGATACGAAGAAGGGTCTTTAACAGGGGACTTACTGGGAAACGACATCATGGGTTGAAGGCATACGTGCACACCAAATCAGAAACCTACCGAACTGATTCGTTGAGAGCGAATTGAAATATGAATCAGTTTGGAAATGATCTCCATTCGGCTGCTTCTCTCTCTCTGAATCCAGGAACACTTCAATTTCATTGTAGCCCAGGAGTTTGAGTGTGTTATTACTCTTCAAAGATTTTGCAAGTTCCACTTCCGAGGATGACTTTCCTGATAAAACTAAAACACACGGAGAATTCGAGTCCATTGCTGGCCAAACACGAAGATTCACAACCAGTCAAACACTCTGTATCAATATCACCTGAAGAGTAAATTGCAAATCCGCTGAAAAGACAGAAATTTGAAACCTTTGCCAACCAAAGATCAACAATTGCTTTACAGTTACTCATCAGACAGAGAATTCGAGTCCATTCTCGAGAAAAAATCAAACAAATAAAGTCCCCTTCACTTCACAGTTTACATAATGGCAAGAACAAAGTCGGGACTCCTTCATCATCCCAAGATTTCAATGTCAGTTTCCACCAAGTTAACATCATAACACGATGTTCAGGGAAACCATGTCGTTAATCTCGATCACAAAATGAGCCCTGGACGCACCTTTCTCCAGTACCGACGCCGGGGAGCTGAGGCTCTTGTTTTTCGCAGATACGATGAATCTACCAAGAGAAACGAAAGCCCGACGACTGTGGCCGGAGACGCCGACGGAAAGCCGCAAGCTCTTGAGAAGCATATAGGAATTCCGACCCTCTGCTCCCAACTGCTTGAGCTAGAGCGACAGTAACGGATGGAGCTCGCTGGCTGGCGGAGAGAGAGAGAGAGAGAGAGAGAGGAAGAGCCGCGAGAGGACCGCCAGAGTAACGGCTCGCTCTGTGACAGACGCATCCGCGGCCGGTGATACGGACTGCCGAATTGATCCAACGGCCTAGATGGTGACAGCGGTTGACCTTGAGAGACGGGCCGGGGAGACTAAATTCAAACGGGTTGACCCGTTATTATTCGAGTTTTCATCTCTTTGACCCGACAAGTTCAATTACTTTCCTTCCACTCAGAGTACAACGTTCTGAAGAGAGCTTTGGCGCGGGCGAAAATGGAGGATTTGCAGGAAGCTCTTCGGGAGGGGGGTTTAACAGTCTCTGCACTTCCAGCCAAAGGCCGTTCTCTCTTCACCGCTAAAGATTTCTATCCGGGTAACTCTCTCATTGCTTGGACGAGCCCGAATCAGCTTTCCTAAGATCATCATCAGCATCCTCGAGCACGTTCAGTCTGTGGGCTGATGTCTCGCCGGCTGCTGAAAAATTCGAACTTTTTTTTTTGTATTTTGATCGGTAAAAGAACTTGAAGTCTTATTTGATGGTTATGAGCTACTCTGACTGCCAAGTTAATCAATGCTCTCTAAATTTCCATTGCAGGAGAAGTGATAATCAGACAAGAGCCTTACGTGTTCGTCCCGAACAACTCTGCTTCAGAAAGAAGATGCGAAGGTTGTTTTTCTTCGAGCAACCTTAAGAAGTGCTCTGCCTGTCGTGTTGTTTGGTACTGCGGGTGCTCCTGTCAGGTACTGCGGTTGAACTGAAACGACCGGGTGATGTAAATTTATAATCTTGTGGATAAGGGTTTAATGGTTTTGGGTCTCCTCTCGTCAAATATGACTTGTCTTGATGGGGCATTGAGCAATGGATGAGAACTGGTGATTTGATCGGGTTTCGGTCCTTTTATATCTGCAGAAGTCACAGTGGAAGGTCCATCAGCTAGAATGCCGGGCTCTTGCTAGACTTGATGAAGATAAGCGGAAAGCTGTCACTCCTACCATCCGTTTGATGTTGAAGCTCTACATCAGGAGAAAGCTGCAGGATGAGAAGGTATGTGGCAAGTTTGTTAATGAGGTCTTTATATGTCTATGGATGATTTATAGCGTATGGGAATTTAGCGTTGTGCATTGGACATTTCTAGCTTCAATATGATATGATTATTGACTGAAAATACGTCTATAACTTATCCTTGACCCTCTCTGTGGCTTAGAGAAAATCACCTTTTGATGATATTGCTCCTTAAAATGGGCCTCGGTTGCTCAGAGATTATGACTAATGGCTTGATAAATATATCGTGAAAGATGAATTGAATATTACTGGCTAATTTGCGGGAGCCTCCGATCTGATTGATATTGAAGGCAACTAAACTTGAATCACTTGAGGAAGAAAAACTGCGTGCCATGTTTAGCTGTAGTTCAATCCAGTTATTCCATGTCAGAAACTGGCTATGGACTAATTTCATCAGCCAATGAGGCCCTATGATTTATTCTAAAATAGTATAAGTACATAGATAATTATTTTAAATTTAGGAATTTTACTGCAGATAACTGCGGCAGACAATTACAGATTGGTGGAGGCATTGGTTGCTCGTATCCTTTCGAGTCTGACTTATCTAAGAGTTTTAACTACTGTTATCATTCATAATTCCACCTGTTGTTTCTTTTAACTTTTTCACGTAGACATGTCTGATATTGATGAGAAGCAGCTAGTGCTCTATGCACAAATGGCAAATCTTGTCAACTTGATACTTCAGTGGCCTGAGATCAATATCAAAGAGATTGCAGAGAACTTTTCGAAGGTCTTCTGGTTCACCAACTGTATGCATTGATCTTTTTTACGCTAATTTTGGAAATCGATTATTTTACAGAGCATGTAACACAAATTATATCTTCTTAAGTATCTGGAAAAACACTGGTTTCATAACAATGGTTCGGCTGGGAGATTCTGCATTGAAACTTAAGTCATATAAAAGGACAAAAGCTTGGGCATACTGTGAGATGCCAGGAAACCTTTCGATTGGTCTAGAGGCAACGTGAGATTACTGATACAATACATCCTGGAAAACCTGACAGAATGTGTTGAACATTATGCAACTTTCACCAACCCCAACAAAATTGCCTTTCTTATTTTGAAACTGTAGTTACTGCTTTTGCAATCGAGTAGTAATTAGTTCGCAAAAATGTTCATTGGCTGAACTATCACCTGTTAAAATTTTTGCGGAAAGATGAAGTCTCAGCTGCCTTTTTGAAAACTGATATTTTTTACTTTTTTGCAGTTCTCTTGCAATGCGCATACAATTTGTGATAGTGAACTCAGACCTCTCGGAACAGGACTATATCCAGTCATTTCTATTATCAACCACAGGTAAAGATAGATTTGTTAGGCATTATCTACGCTGTTTATCTGCTAATTGCTAAATAGTCCCATTTCTGCAGTTGCTTGCCAAATGCTGTTCTGGTATTTGAGGGAACTGCAGCTGTGGTCCGTACTGTGCAACGCATATCCGGAGGCTCTGAGGTAATAAATGTTTTCTTGTTTTTAAGGTCATTAAAACTTCCTAGATGGCTGAAAAAAATCATTTATGTTAGATTGGCAGCTGTAAATTGCACTCAGTTTATGTACTGATTGATGTAATTGTTAGTGAAATTACCAGATAGGTACTTATCCCAAAAAAAAAAAAAAAACAGAGAGAGAGAGATGAGAAGCTTGCACAATGTATTCCCTTACATTGAGGTCTCACTCTAAGTGATCTTATTTCGTCCCTTAAACTGATTTAGCTTCTTCTGCTAGGTATCAATCAGCTATATAGAAACTGCTAGAAGCACCATGACTAGACTGAAGGCTCTCAAAGAGCAATACTTTTTCACTTGCTCATGTCCACGCTGCGACAGAGTGGTACTCGCTACACTTCATACCTTGAAAAGATTTTACAATGCTTATCTAAATGTCATCTTTTGATTATCGGTATGTGCATTCCTAGTTAATGAAGGTGAATTTATGATTAAGGGTCAACCTGCTGATATCCAAGAAAGTGCAGTTTTGGAAGGTTACCGATGCAAGGATGATAATTGCACTGGCTTCTTGCTCCGTGATTCAGGTATTTGACTGTTTTGTTGCGCTCTTTTTGAGATTTACTCAACTCAACTAATGTTGCTCCTATCTAATCCCCTTTCAGACGACAGAGGATTTCGCTGCCAACAGTGTGGACTTCTCAGGGAGAAAGAAGAATTGAAAGAGATTACAAATGAAATTCGGACCATGTCAGAGAAGGCTGTTGCAGCTACATCATCTGCCAGTATCCTCTTCTATTTCTTAATGAGTACTAGGTTGCACCTCATTTCGTTGCATGACTACCTCACTGTATTCAGGTGATTATATCAATATAGTCCTTATCAGTTACCGTGTATATGTGTACTTATACTTCCAAAAAAAAGAATTTACTTGACATATTCTAGAACTTGAAGAAGCTATTTCCATTTATAAGATGATTGAGAAACTTCAAGGGGAACTCTACCATCCATATTCAATCTTCTTGCTGCAACCTCGAGAAAAGCTATTAAAGGTACTTTTCCTAATCTCTTTAAAACGTTCTCTCTGGTTTGATTCCTAGATTCCCAAATCTTTTGATATTAATATAAGCCAATCATGCCAAACCATCTTATTGGTTCTGGATGCAAATGGAATTCTGAAAAGGGCCTTCGCGAGAACCAAGTAAACCTACCGACTTTTCTTTTTACTGTTGTAGAATGGTATGATCACGTCTTCAGATATTCAGCGTCTGCAAGAGGGCATTATGCTTTTTGTAGATGATTAGGAAAGGCTAAACATTGTTTGCACCATTATAATGAGAGTCTTGGTAAAAGATAAAAAAATAAAATTCCCTAGCAAAGAAATGGACATGAAGGAGAATCCTACTCCAACTTCAAATTTAATTAAGGATTTCTGGCTGAATGCTGGCAACATGCAATCTCACACTGCAAAACCGAAAAACGAATTGACATCACGTAGTGGCGTCAGATCATTTTAATAAACTACCTGGGGTTTAAGGTCAGTCAATTCAAATATTCAACACCCCTTAATTCTTTGCAGATGTTGATGGAGGTGGAAGACTGGAAGGAGGCCCTAGCTTATTGCAGAATAACAATTCCAATTTATGAGAGTATGTGCCTATAACTTATTCCAGGTCCAGAGCATGTGAAACAATTCTTGTTGGCATTCTTGTACTACATATTATGTATGTAGACTTGTTTTCATTAGTAAGGCTTATTCTTCTGTTATATAGATTGATTTATTTGCCTTGTCCTTGGTGGCATCAAGAATTTCTCGTATCCACCAAGACTAGGGAAAAATTTATTGTAATAATCTCTGGAAGCTTGTTCCCTCGTGCTAGGTGATTGAATAAAAGAGTAATAGCTATTAGGATCTGCTTCATGACAAATTATATTGCTTCAGGCAATCTTGTATGCCTTTGTTCTAGATGAAATACTAGAAGGTTGGTGGCTCTATCGATAACCACAAAGCATGTCCTAAGATGAAAACTGATTCAAGTCTTGAGTGCTTTGCCAGTGAATTTATCACTGAAAGAATTTCGCACTCTTATTACTCACCGTGCAAAAGGTCTGCTAGGTCTGCAATGAAGCACTGCATTTGACTTCCTAGCTTATCGCAGGAATATATCCTACCATCCATCCTCTGCTCGGCCTGCAATACTACACTTGCGGAAAACTTGAATGGTCAGTTTCTCCTATGAAACCTATTTCTTCGTCCTTATTTAACCTTCCAAGCGACAGGTGTTTGAGTTCCACTTTACCCCTGCAATTGCCTTAACCTCTTTGAGTGCGTATCGAGTATTCTTCTCCTTTTGCAAGTATATTTATTCAGAGGACAAGGTTGCAACAGTCTTACATTGAGTGAGAAAATAATGTCGGATCTGAAATGTTGCACTTTTGCAGTACCCTTTTTCTTTCTGCTTCAGCGATAATTCCACTAACTTATACAGTCATGTAGAAAGGTGATTTGTGGAAATTTTGCCTCTGAATGATGGGATTTAAGCTATGATCTATTCAAGGAGAAATTCTTTGAAAGCATTTCATCCGACGATCATCTCCCTTCCCTTCTATACTGTGTAATGCAATTTTCATGGGAAAAATTTACTACTCTTTCAGTTTAAAGAGCAAAACATATATTTACTAATAGGCACTTGAAGCAGGGATTTACACAGGGTTTAGCTAATTCTAATGATTTTCTTCTCAGGCTACTTGGGGACTCTGATGTTGCCTTGAAATCACTAGGCAAGGCAGTTGATATCTTGCGGGTGACCCATGGGACGAGCACGCCCTTCATGAAAGAACTTATGATGAGATTGGAAGAAGCTCGGGCTGAAGCTTCTTACAAGATCAGGCCTATCGATGAATAGCAAAATTTTATTCTCAAAAACAGATTCTGTAGAAGTAATGTTGAATGTTGATTACTAGCCTCTGAATGAAAAGGCAACCATTTACAATGTGACTTCCCGAAGTTGTCCCGCATTTCTCCTGCAGATCGCAAGGCCAGCTCCACAACTGATTGTTTAAGGTTGGAAAATTGTTCAGAGCACAGAAAAATATTGACTCCCCTATCCACGGAGAACATCGTGAAAAAAAAATGATAATATATACTTATACAAGGTAATGGCAAATGAACAAACATGGGGGAGTAGAGTTCAGCTCCCATATCATACAATAACACAATCAACTCCCAAAGCCTAATGTAAAGCCCCTCCAAAAAGGGTAGATTACACACCACTCACTCTAGTCCTAACTTTGTTCCGATTTCACTAAATGTTGCCGAATCTGAAGGCAAAGCTTCGACACATGAGAGAGCAACATAAACTGTTGCTCTCGGGAAGTAATTAATGACTGAGACTTCAGGACAGACAACGGTTCTTCAAGCAGCTGCCTCAACTGACTGCAAAGAACCGACGCTTGTCGGTCCTCCTGACAAGCTTCAGTGATGATTCGGACCATCTCACAGCCTTGTTCCCGGGATGGAGATATGTGTGAAGGGACTGGTGGGACCAGGAAGGGATGCTCTAAGAGCTGTGGGATCCTCCAGCGCTGGTTTCGGTCCCATGCAAGGCACTTCTTCATGAGGTCGAGCAGCCACGGGTTGGAAACAGGCTCATAAATGATCTCATGATTCGGGTCTGTTATGACCTTGAACTTGGACCAGAAAGTCTTGTACTCCGAGAATGGGGTCCTCCCGTATACCATCTGGTACAGTATGCACCCAAGTGACCATATGTCAGAAGGGCGCCCACACTTTATGACATTCCCATTCGCGTCGCTCTCATTGCACATGAATGCCTCGGGCGACATGTAGCTTAATGTCCCTACCTGTGCCCATATGATTATATAAGAATCTCGAGTTAAAACTTGCAAATAAAGGAACAAGGCATGATCAGAAAGTTATTGATATAAATCAAATAGTTGGATCTACAGGCAAATGAAGGGAAAGAATACTCTGTCTGGCGGAAACGAAATAAATTCAAGGATGAAAAGGTGGATTTGATAACAACCTGAGAATCCCTTTGGATATTGGTAGTGTCGCTACTTATTGCTTTCGCAATACCGAAATCAATTAGCTTAAGTGAACCCCTCACAAGAAGAAAGTTTGCTGGCTTCAAGTCGGAATGCACAATACGTTCCTCATGGATGGTGTTGACAGCTTGTAGAATTTGCTGAAACAATTGGCAAATAGACCATCATCAGATTTTCTTTCGGGATACTCCACCCAAAATTTTATTCCTCTTTAGGTCACACTAGCAAGACAAAACCCCACTATTTACCAGGGGTGGCAGTGGTTAAGTAGATTAATTACCTGCCAATAAAATCGAAGCCAGTTTTCATCCATGGTTTTATCTGAATGATCCAGCTCCTTCCATTTTTGAGACAACATGCGAGCCAAATCTATCTCACCATGCTCGAGGACCATGTATATATAGCCGTCGTCCTTGACTCTCCCATCTTTATTATTCATGGAGCCAGTCATGACTTCTTGAAGCAAAGTTTTATCTGTCACCTAAGTGCAGCCAATAATTTAAGAAATATGTATTACAATATTTAAACAGGAAAGCAAAAGCAGAGCAGAAAGAATGAATCCCTAACAGAGAGAATCTAAATTAGAAGCTCAAGTGCTATCCAACAAAGCGTAATTTGAGGGCAATAAAACATGTAAAGTTGTACCTCCCCCGAGGCAAATAAGACCTAAATCCATCACAGGGTGCTATGACTCTTCATATCACAACAATCAACAATAAAAAATAGACAGAAATTTCTTAGTTGTCTTATATTAATTGAATTTAAGTTACAAACATGCAGAAACTTCTTTTATTGGCCATTAGATATTTAAATGTAGCGGGAAAAAAAACTATACAATCTGACAAACTACATAACATGAACTGTGAGAGATGGGAAGTACCTCATAGTCAATGAGCTGTATGATATTGTCTTTTCCTTTCAGTCTGTTTAAATACTCTATTTCTTGAGAAAATCCATAAGCAGTGGCATAATCCCGACCTTTAAGCTTAATTTTCTTCAGAGCATAAATTGTACAATCTGAAGATATGACCTTATGAACCTCACTACTTCCTCCACTACCTATCTTGCCAAGCCTCTGATAGAGCTTCCCATTAACTTTAAAGAAACAGTCAGAATCGTAGTTTCTTTTGCGGGACCCAGCTGCTCCTCTGCTGCTTCCAGCCTTCTCCTGCTTTCCTGATTTTGAAGGTTCCATTTTTGCATCCAAAGATGATTCTCTGCACGATGCTGACTGTGGGAGAATACTACCATCATCAGCACCAGAATTTTTTCCTTGGATTGATTGATTGATGTTGGAAGGAGGCTCCTTCTTAATGTCTAATTCCTTATCCATCTTGCCTGCCTCTTCTTTGGATGAGTTAAATTTTTCATCCTCCATTGGAGCATCAATACAAGGCATAGAACCTTCATCTGCTGTGCCTACCTGTCCACCTACCACTGCACCGGTTTCTTTGAGTGAAGGCTCTCGTGATTGCTGCTGATGTCCCTGAGTTACAGATTGAGGATTCGATTTTAAATCGCCAACAGGTTCTACAGCCAGCTGAGGTACCTCATCTCGTTGAGAGCGACAGGTGTAGGTTGTGGAGTTTAGCATGGGAGCAGAAGTAGAATGCACTGATGTTGTAGTAACACAAGAAGTTCCTATACCTGAAGATTGAGTCATAGCAGGCTGGTTCAGAAAGGTTCTGAACTGCTGCAGCTGATCCTGAGCTAGGGCTGCTCTCTTCGTTAGCGAAGAAGGGATTCCGATATCGGATCTCGAAGTAACATCAACCTCCATATTTGGTAAATTCTGCTGCTTTGATTCGCGATTGACAACAGTTGATGCCTCTATGTGACTGTGATTCCATTCCGATTCTGTCAATGCAAGTGAACTGACATGAGATGATAATTCCCACAGTTCAGTGGCCATTCCATCGGCGGCCCCTGCATAGTGAACAAATTGTAGCATCTACTGCAGTATATCTTGAAAAATTCAAGAAAATATTTAGAGAAGACATGCACGAATATAAATATGTTCACTTTGTCTCTCAGAAATTCATGAGTGCATTCAGCGGACAAATTTTAAAAAGCAACATATTACCTTGCGATATGACAGTTTGTCCAACTGAAAATTGAACTTTCTTCAGTCGATCAATTTGTGATTCGACAATTGACAAAGGCATCACATCCTTGTCTTTATCACCAGCACTGGACTTTGGTTGGTCTATTTGCATGTCAAATGTGTTGCAACCACCATCAAATGATTTGGTAATTGTAGCGGAAAGGGAAGGTGCTGTAATTGATGGGTCATCTTGGGTTCCTTTCACATGGGAGACCATGCCTTTTGACTGCAGACCGGGCATAATGGACTCCTTTACTGCACGAGCTTCTTTTAGTGGAATTACTTCTTGAGACTCCATGGAGTCTGCTGAAGAACCGACAGTGGGACGTCGGGAAGGAACCATCATACGCCGGGGTCTTACATCATTGGACTGCATTGTTCCTGGAATTTACTTAAGAAATCAGGCAAGATATATACTGCAAGAATTATTAACAGAGGAATGAACAATATCAAACAAGCATGATTGCACCAAAATGGTCATCTACGCCTCTGAAACTGGAAAGAGTGCTGAAGGAACCCAAAGTTATAGGAGCCACTTAGCTCATAACAAGCTAACTGCAATCATTTAACCGGCTTCAGAGCTTGCAAAACACAATTGACTGTATTCTCCCCAAAAGACATCCCCAGAAAGCCCTAATTCGTTATATCTTATCCTCCGCAATTCACAGTGGAAGCTTCAAGCTTCAACATTTAACGAAATTACTCCGCTAATTCATGCTACGGAGCATCTGGAGATTCAGTTCGTCAAAAAGGGAGCGTTGCGAACATTGAGTGATTCACTGACACCGCAAGCGGTACGGAAAGTCGAGTGTCGAGAGGTTACCGAGTGGGCGGTGGCGCTTGAAGGCCGCCTGAACATGCCGGATCAGGCCCGGGGGAGAAGAGGAAGAGGACAGGGTGGAGGAAGTGGAAGAAGACGTCGTCTCACCAATCGGTCGCACAGCAACGGCGGCGGCTCGGACAGGAAGCTTAGCCTCCCCGTCCATGGCAGGGCACCACCGGCATCTCCGTCAGAGAGGAACCGCACCGGATTAATTTCCGAGAAGGGTAAGCCGCGGTGAACTGATGGGGTCTTCGAGCTTCAGAAATGGCATGGCATCGGATACTGAAGAAGGAAGGAGGAGAGAGAGAGAGTCATAGAGAGAGCCAGAGAGAGAGAGAGAGAGAGAGATTTGAATGGAGCTGTTTGGCGCTTCATTTTCTGGTACTGATGGTGGGTGGGCCGATCTTGGGCCTCATGAGCCCAATAACTCCCTTTCTATTTTCTTCCAGAGCATACGTTAATTAATTAAACTGTCATGTCACGAGGTAAATATGGCTCCTGTCATGATGAATCTTGCAATGTATTGGTGATGAGTATATAATGCAGCTTGAGTACACGTGTAAAGAGTACACGTGTTGAGCTACCAAGGAAATAATAACACCTAAGGAGACTAGAAGAAGGCCTAATTGAAAATGTATCGAATTATTGATTGTGTCATAAAGACCTTTATGTCCACATCCCGATTGTTCCCCCGGAGGAATATGTGCTTCTAAAAGATTTTCTATACTGTGCTCCCGAAGTCTGTTCTATCTATATGACCAGTAACGAGAAAAATAAATGTAATATCTAAAATGACGATAAACATTATCAGTCGACTATAAACTTTGTATAATGCAATAGATTCGCGCTAGTGGATAAGCTCGTTGATTTTTCTCTATAATTGTAAACAATCTCATTACCATCAACTTCGTGATTCGTGACTTCGACAACATGGGACTGAATCAAACAATACGGGCACCAATAATGGAGTCTTGATCGGGTAAATTGTAAGCACTGGGCCTCGCAAGACGCCCATCAGGATCGACAGCCCGACCCAATAGCTTCATATCACAAATGAACTCCTAATTTACGGGGCCCTCTATGAATGTACGTGTTGCGGACCCACAAACAGGCATGGAATCTCTAATGCCTAGAGAAGGGGGCCCAAATTGTTCTACCATGGACGAAAAATACAGTTAGGGAGAAAAAAAAAACATTTTTTTTTTATTTTGTAATGCATGATTGAACGATAATGAACGAAGGGACCAAATACTAACTGTAGCTGGAAAGACAAAAAAAAAAAAAGCTTTATCTTCCTCTTGCATAATTGTATTTGTGTTCTACATCTAGCCCAAGCTACCCAAACATACCTCAATATATGTCACGCCATAATCTCACTTAGTTTAATTTTTTTTCCATCTCTTTTGTTCTTGTACGCACATTCGATTCTATTATCAACAATGATCGAACCTTACTCAACTCATGTCGTATAATTATCACCATATAGGTGTGAATTCATGTGTACGGCATAATACGGATCTCATTTTAATTAAATTATTTAGTATTTAAGGAGGAAGAACGAATATATCGAGACATACAATAAAATATGAAATGATTTATCTAAGTTGGGCTAGGACGCAAATGGGGCTCATCATCAGGGAAAACATATGCCTTGGAATAACCTAAAGCAATTTTCACCACTTATTCCAAGGTTGAGAAGAAAGCAAGTTTTGTTGAAAAACATGGCTTCTCGTGAAAATTGAAGAAAAGGTGTGCGCGAATATAAAATTAATTAATCTGACTTGCTAGGGCATGTATGAGACTGAAATTTAACTTTTTACAATTAAATTTAATAGTATTTATAAGGTTATGTATTCATTTTGTAAAAAATATACACATTACATATATCATATATGAGCTTTGCCGAGAAGTATTCCCAACCACATGACATAATTTTTACAACGTAATTTTCTATATCGAAATATGAGCATATATACTTCTAAAGTTCAAAAATAATGAATAAATTGTTAATATCGCGATTCCTTATAATTATACAAATAATCTTTTCTTTTTATATTTTTTCATATTTTCCCAAACAAAAAATCCTCTTCAACTTTCAAATTTGGGAGGGATTATTTATTTATTTATGCTTGAAGCATGGATCATTTGTTTTGTTTCACAACATAATGCATTGGATTTTCGTTTTCCATAAACCCAAAAAAATTTTAAAAATTTAAAAATTGTACCACATAGGGATAAAACAAAAACCTATGAAAATAAAATAAAGATGTCCTGTCTGGTCCCCGACAGCTTTTCATTCTAATTGATAGAAGCAAACACACAACGACATGTTTGTTTTACTAGCACGATTGCATTATTTCCTCCCATAAATTTTTAACCTCATTTTATAAAGACGAGCAATGTCTCAAACTCAAAGTTACTTTTCTTTTACATAAACATTTGAGATTCACAGAATTCTATCATATCAACATAAGTATTCGAATAAGTCGCATATTGCAGTAATTATACAAATACCGATAATAACATTATTATTGCAGTGAGTTTCACAATACAAAAATATAATAACTCTCTCATCTTTCTTATAATCTATTGAAATGTTCTTTATATTTCGAACTTTGATTGATTCCGATCATCATGTTTCAACCTCGTAGTATTTTTTTGTACAGTTTCAAGTCCACCGTTCCTCATATAATGGGGGCGCAAAGGCGAGCTCCATCTTATTCTATGTACAAAAGAGACTTAAGAGGGAGCTTGTCTACAACTCCCAAAGATTCCAACTCTGCTTCACTTCCATGACCATTTTGTTCTTGTCTCCCAACTCTTCTTCTCCTCTTTTTGTCACTTCTTTTCCTAAAATATCCCAAACTTTATTGGTTTTTGTGAAAACAAACACTCATACCTACTTGAGCCCGAGCTTGCAGCAATTATTCCATCCCCATATTCCTTTTTTCCTCCCTCCAATGGCCAAGGAGAGGAGCTCAAGGAAACCCAAACAAGCTCCAGAGAAAGAAAACAAAGATCATCATCAGCAACAGCAGCAGCTGCTTCACAACAAGCAACAGAAATGGACCCTTGTCAGGACCCTGTTGGGATGCAACCACCAACCCATTGAAGAAGCCACTGGCAAGTGCAAGAAGATGAAGCCCACAGCAACTCCTGAAGTCCACAGGAGGAGGCCTTCCTCAAGTTCACTGTCTTCCTCAAGCAGATCCCTCAGGGCTCCACATCCTCTGAATGAGCCTAACTCACTGTCTTCTTCTAACTCATTCTCTGCATACTCTTCCAGGAGCTCTTCCTCCATCAACGGTGGGTCTGGGTCCTCTAGAGGGATGACAGGGCTGAGGAGGCTCTCTGGGTGTTATGAGTGCAGAATGGTTGTTGACCCCATTCCGATTGGGGTCTCGAGAGAGCCTTCCCCGACGTCCACCATCTGTGCTTGTCCCGAGTGCGGTGAAATCTTCACGAAGCCTGAGACGATGGAACTTCATCTTTCTGTGACACATGCAGGTAACTAAAATCATCAGACTATTTTTCCTTAATCCTGGCTTTTTGCTGCTTTTCTAATGCATCAACGTTTCCATAAGGAAACCTGGGAACTTCATTTCAAAAGAAGATGATCTTTTTATCAGCTTAAACTTTACCGAAGGCATTCTGCGAGCTTCGTCCTCTTTAGTTCGAAAAAATTCGGAAAAGCGAGTGGTTTACAAAGCACTCATACCGTGCACGACCGAAAGATCGAACTAAAGACCAGTCTAACACAAAGTTTGCTTGCGACAGTATCAGAGCTGGGGCCCGAGGACACAAGCAAGAACATAGTGGAGATCATATTCCAGTCGAGCTGGCTCAAGAAGCAGGGCCCTGCCCCGATCATCGACCGGGTCCTCAAGGTCCACAACACCCCCAAGACCATATCCAAGTTTGAGGACTACAGAGATTCGATCAAGTCCAAGTCCACCAAGAAGAACCCGAGATGCTCTGCGGATGGGAACGAGCTCCTCCGCTTCCACTCTACTATGCTTTCGTGCTCCCTCGGACTCAACGGCTCCACAAGCCTCTGCAACTCGAGCCCTCTGTGCACTGTTTGCGAGATTATCAGGAACGGGTTCAAGCTTCAAAACAGGGAATGTGGGAGCAAGAATGGGATCTTGACGACTGCAACGAGCGGGAGAGCCCACGATAGGGCTGAAGAAACGTTAAACACCGAAGGGAAGAAGAAGCTGAGAGCAATGATGGTGTGTAGAGTCATTGCAGGGAGGGTGAAGAGGAATAACAACGTTATTGAAGGACAAGAGATTGAAGATCAGTATGATTCTGTTGGGGGAGGATCTGATAATACTGTTGGGCTGTTCTCCAGTTTGGATGAGTTGTTTGTATTCAATCCAAGGGCAATTCTGCCCTGCTTTGTTGTAATCTATCATAGTTTATAGCTTCTTTTTTTGTTTTTTTGTTTTTGTTTTTGGTGAATATTGTTATTAGTTACTGTTGGGTTTGAGGTTTTTCCTTTAAATGGAAGAGTATATTGCTTGTGAAGATTTTTAGAGGCTTGATCATATTATTTTGTTTCTTTTTTTAGGAAATATCGGGATTCAATTGTTAGGGTGTTGGCAAAACGATTTGATAGTACACACATTCTTTCAACCATAAGTTACTAAATCAACCAAATGATTGAAGTTGGACTAGCTATGGTACTAAAGATGATGACCTTTCGAACAGATAACCATACTGTGCTCCGAGCAATCCAAAGAAGAGCCTCGACCCCATGGATTTTCCAAGGAGATGTACAACGCGTTTGGCTTGACAGTAGTATTTTAAAATGAGACTTTAATTTTGAAAAGGACAAAATGGAGTGATGGTGTTGTGAATTTATTATAATGGATTTGTATTATAATGGAGTGGTATAAATGTTTATGTATGAGGCTCACCTGTATGACTTTTAATGAGTTATTTTATTTGATTGTGAATAAAATTAAATTAAGTTATGATTTTAAAATTACACTTACAAATCGATTTTCACCTTCAATCTACTTATCATTAGCCAATAACACATACTTATGCCAGGGTTTGGCGCCAATATTGATGGGACATGAAATATAAAAGGAAAGCCCTCCGGGACTTTTGAGGCAATTTATTTATTTATTTATTTAATGGCCATTGGAAACAGTAAAAAGGAGAAGACATGGCCTGAGAAAGAGTGGGAGTGAAACGAAAGAAATGATTGAACGTGAAGAAAGAAAGCAACATAGCACTAGAAAAGAGACAAACTGACCCACGGGCATGATTGAGGACTTTCAGAGCCAAGAGGGATCGGCCTCTTCTTTCTGGCAGTCAATAGCGGGAGGCAATGGTTGAGAATCTTGAGATGGGGCTCACTCAATTCCACCTTGTTCGATGCAATCGGCTCGGACCTACAACAATCTATGACATCGCATATAGGATTAAGTCGGGTTTCCAAGGCAGAAACTATGCCCTGTGGGATTTGAGCCCGGTTTAAGCTATCTCAGCTGAATGTATAATGATAGGTATAATAAACTCTTTCCGTCACAAACATTCTATTCCAATCTCAGAATTCTGCGTCTATGTTTCCATAAATGCATCGGATCGGATTCAAGTTGGGTTCACGCGTTTATCAGAACTAATCGGGTTAGAGTTCAGAACTTAACTGACTTGTTGCCATCGGTACTGGAACTTGCCCGGGCCCACCCATGTCCTTGCATGTGATCATCTAGTAGAATTTTGGATGAGGAGAAAGTGAGCTGGATTTTGCAGCGAATGAGGAATTCCGATCAGAAAAGAAAGAAGAGCAGATACTGAAGTTGACTATGTATCCTGTTTGTCACTATATGTTGAGGAAATGAGAGTTTGGTTCAGTGGCTCAAACTCTTATGCCCATTTTATCAATAGGATGTTGTCATTCTTTTTTTCAATGAACAATTAACATGTCAGCTAATATTAAATACCAGATGACCAGTTTCAAGAATCAGGAGTCAATATCCATAGCATTGCTATGGAGGAAACTGATTGAGATTGAGGATCCAGAGCTTATCTGGTCTGGAAGGAGCGCAACATGAGGCTATATCAGAAGAAGAAATCATCAGTGGCAAGTCTGATTCAGCAAATTCTGCTTATAGTTAAGTTGAAGATCAGTTCACAGAATAACTTCGAGGCAAGGAAGTACCAGTCCTTTGCTGCGAAGGCTTTAGGTCTATAAGTTTCGTGTTGGTTTTACGGTCATCTGTAATTATGCTAGTTCTCGGATATGTGGTGAACTTTGTTAATGCTTTTTGATGAATGAAATATCGCCGTTTAACATAACATGTATGATCTCTCTTAACTGCAGATGTTGCCGCAGGAAATTTCCAACTGTAGTGGCACAGATAACATGAGCATGTTCAGATCTGGGATTAGATAGGCAGTTTCAGCCTGTACAATCGTCGGTCCGACAATTTACGTAGTTTGATGCATCCTGAAACTATCTGCACCTTCAGAATTTCATCCATCTGCTAATAAACTAGGATTCGAAATCCAAAGCTTGACATCAAATTTTAGGCAACATGCATGCAGATCTCATGACACCATATTAAATCAAGATTGCCTACTATGCCATCTCGACCCAGCTCTTTCCAGCTTCCTTTGCCCCAGCTTTCTTTGCGTGCTCCCTTACTTTGCTCAAACTATCCCACATTTCTAAAGTTGCATAGACATTCGAAATCATGACATATACCGAAGGATCCTTGGGGAGCAGTACAAGAAGGCGCTGACCTACTCTATTGACTAATTCTGCGTTCTTGTGATTTCCAGCAGCTGCAAGCAATGAGCCCCATATGGTTTTATCAGGCTTCATTGGCATAGCAAAAATCAACTCCTCTGCCTCATTCAAATGCCCAGCTTGACCGAGAAGTTCAACCATACAGTAATAATGCTCAAACTGAGGTTTTACTCCATATTCTCTCTCCATGGAATTGAATACAGTCCTTGCCTGCTCAACCAGACCAGAATGTCTGCAGGCAGCTAAAACACCCAAGAAGGTGACTTCATTCGGCTCCAGTCCAGTTCCCATCATTTCATGGAATAACCTCAGAGCTTCGTGGGCTTTTCCATTTTGCCCACAACCAACAATAATCCCAGTCCAGCACACAGTGTCCCTCACTAGCAAGCTGTTAAATAATCCTAAGCCATCATCGATTTCGCCACATTTCGTATACATATCAATGAGAGATGTGACCACAACACCATCCGATAGATACCCACTCTTAGCACAAAAAGCATGAACCTGTTTGCCGCTTCTAATTGATGCCAAACTAGAACAAACTTTCAGAATACTTGAAATGATGAACTCATCCACATATTCACCTAAACTAATCATATCTTTAAACAGTGAAAAGGATAATGAATACAAACCCATTTTGGCACAACCCATAATTAAACCTGACCAGGCAACAATATCCTTTCTTGGAAGACAGTAAAATAGTCCTAATGCATCTTCAAGATTTCCGTGCTTTGCATAAAGATCGATAAGAATGCTACCAATTACGTAATCTAACTCATAGCCGCTAGTGGTTACTAAACCATGCACTTGAAGCCCGAGTTTCAAGTTCATTAAGTTGATGCTAGCCTTCAGACCACTGCTGAAGGTGTACGAATCCATGTGGACTCCTGAAGTATGAATTTCTGAAAGCATTTTCAGAGCAGCTTCATCTCTTCCACCAGAAACGTATCCTGAAAGTATGGAATTATAAAGCACCAAGCTTTCATGAATAGAAACTCCATGACTTAGGAACTCACCAAAGACTTTAATCGCATCATCCAATTTAGCACAATCTGAATACATATCCACCAGGGCTGATGCGGAGAAACAGCTAGAACTGAAACCTGACTTAGCCACGTAGCCATGAACTTGCCTTCCTAAAGCAATAAAGCCAAGAGAACCACAGGTCTTGAGAGCACAGGGAAACGTGAATCCATCCAGCTTATAACCTTGTCGATGCATCAAGCTAACGCATTCCAATGCACGTGGGCTGCCCTTATCTGCAAAACCAGCAATTATGCTGTTCCAAGAGATAACATTTCGCTTGGGCATCTGATGGAATAAACTCAACGCCTGCTCCATCAGACCTTCTTTGCAGTACCCAGAAATGATCGTATTCCACGAGACCGATGTCTTCTCCTTAATGTCATCAAAAACTCTTCGAGCGTCACACATGCTCCCACATTTGGCATACATGTCCAAAAGGGTATTCATTAAGACTGTGTCCGATCCCAATTCATCCCCCCGAATACTCTTATGTATAGACTTGCCTAACTCCATATCCCCTGCGAGACCGCATGCTTTCAGAACCGCTGAGTACACGAAACCATTGGGCACCTCAGCTTCTGAATCCAACATCTGGTTATACATCTTGATGGCAATGACAGGTTCCCTGGCACTAGTGCATGCGGAAATCATGGTACTCCAAGTAACGATATTTCTAAAAGACATTTCATCAAACAGGCGACATGCGTCTCCCAATGAATTGGACTCCACGTACATGGATATCACATTATTGGCGTAAAACACGTCAGTCGACAACCCCAGTTTGGTGAAGTGACAGTGGAATGATTTTCCGTGCCTGAGACATTGAATGCGCCCGCAGTGCCGCAGAGCCCCAACTAGACTGTTCAATTCCATCAAGTAATCTTTTTTGAAGCATCAGATGAATGCCCAGAACTTCATAACATCAGAAGAGCTTCTCGGAGGAGTCCCGACGCTCATGTCGTTGAGCTCGCTGCCTTTTTCCGACAAGAGAAGTTGTCGGGAAGGCGGGAAGGAAGAGGGTGCTTTCCGTATCATTATTATTTGGGTAAATTACACTCCTCTCGAGGATACTGTCGAATGACGCTCCAAACCATTCTTGAAAGAAAATGACATTTCACCAAATTAATAATAAAGAAATTGATACTCCACTTCATTGACCAAATTGATCTAATGAAAAATATTTTTTTGTCCTCAATCTTTAATTGCTTTATCAGTTTCATCCTAATTCATTTGTATGTTTAATATTGTCCTCAAGGTATCATGGTTGGTCTACTTTAATCTTTCTATTTGAAGTTCCATCAAAATTATTGACATGTAAATTTTTTCGAATAAAAATATTATTTTATAAATTAAATTAAAGAAAGTTAAAACAAAAAGAACGCTCGTACGTCTTCTTGTTGAAATTGTCGACAACTATTAAGTCCATTTATCTTTTTGGTGGGGGAAGGGGAGGGGAAGGGGGGTTGTTGATTTATTCGTGAACACCATGGCTCCACCTTTAGCATTGATATCTCAAATTAGAACCTTTAAAACAATATTATTTAAAAAAAATTTAGAAAAACTTCCGATTAAACTTTTTCTCAAAAAATTATTAATACATTTATTTTTGGGTAAATTACAAAAAAAACTCAAATTTTGTAAAATGTCTCAGTTTTGTCCTAAATTTTGTTTTGTAACAGAAAAAACCATAAGTTTTCTAAAATATCTCAAAAATGATCTCCATTATAACTTCCGTCAATTTTTGCCTACGTGTGACCTACGTGGACTGTTAAAGGGACCCACCATCAGCAGCAAAAATTGACGGAAATTATAACGGAGGTCATTTTTTATATATTTTAGAAAACTTATGGTTTTTTTTGTTACAAAACAAAATTTAAGACAAAACTGAGACTTTTTACAAAACTTAGGTTTTTTTTTTTGTAATTTTCCCTTTATTTTTTGATGGAAAAATGATAACTTTTATTTTCTAAGTTTTTTGATATAATTCCTTAGGAAATCCATTAAAATTTTTTATAAGTATTAGCAAACATTATGAACAAAAAACCTTTAAAATTAACTAATTATAAAAAGGAACGACAATAAAGAGTAGAAAAGGGACTCTACGGACACCTTGTTGGCAATGTTACAGAGACCACTGGTTGGTAGTGATCTACGAGGGTTACTAGTGCAAAGTGGTCGAGACAAAGGGCAGCCCCACACTATGATCACCATCCTAAATCACTAAAGGCTTTAGAGAATATTATAGTCATTTATTTTGGACATGCTCCTTACAATTCTTATCTTTTCTTTTAATTTTATTTCAAAAAAAATATTTACAAAAATATTGTATGGTAGTAAGCTTACTAGTTTGGGATATCGATTTTGAGAAGTGAAATTTCATCAATGACCGTCATCAACTCTCTGGACTGTTGAAAGCCTTATTTATTGTTGATACGTTCGTATTTTTAAAATTTTTAGAAATCTTTTATTTTTAAAAATATTGTACATTAATAGGTCTATCGAAATTTCAACTAGCGAGAGCACACGAGACAAAACTGTGTAATATTGATGATAAGAATAACCAAAAAATAATAGGGTGAAAGCAAAAAGCGATTAAAAGTGCGATCAAAAGAGATTTTTTTATATTAAGTCAACATGACCGGGTGAAGTATCATTTTGTATTAAGAATGGAATCGCAAGCAAGAGAAGTTTATTTTACCCTCATTATTTTTTCCCTTATTATTTATAGATATCTCATTGGTCTTAGTTCAACTCGCCCCCTGAAGTTTACTTGTAGTCTCAATTAGCAAGTTCGGAATATAATAACGATAATATGTTAGTGCACCGTAATATTATCGAGTAAAAAATATGAAATTTCTCGACAATGGAACAGTCAGTCACTGTGTTCGAGGCAATTTATATTACAGGAAGACATTATAGTTATCGAATGCTGCTGCATTTTAAAGTGAATTGCAACCAATTACATCATAAACCCCATAAGATAATCCATATCTACACTTTGGTTCATTAGGAAGACAAAAGGAAGAATTTCAAGGATATGGATGGAAATATAAAAGAAGAAAAACTTTATCTGTCTATATGACCAAAACTGGATATCTGCACACATTGAGAAGCCAAGAAAACTTAAGTAATCAAACAATAAACCCGAATAAAGAAAGGCGAAAAACCAAAAGGCGATATCATTGTCCACTTGTAACTGCACAATTGGGAGAAGAATTGTGTGAATAAAGCTTCTTGCTACCTACTGGTCAGGAGATTTGGATAGGGAGCACTGGAAGAACGGGGAACTTCGAGTGCTGTCGAGTTATTCGACTGCTGTAGACACCCGCACTCGGGTAGAGGGAATGTGTAGATGGAAGTTTTGCGGTTAAACTTTTTGACTCGAGGAATTATCATGCCTTTGCGGTTGTTCTCCAGAAGCATTGCCCCCATTTGAAGCTTGAAGTCTCTCCAACTGCATTTATGAAGACAACATCTTAAGAATATATACTATTCCACTGGAATAAACAGCTTCACATCGGCAAAGGCGAAGAAGAACAGGGGAGGAAAATGCCAACAACCGAAGACAAAGGAGCTTTTATGTAACAAGACAGACTACCTGATACCAACATCCTGCAGCAAAAGAACAAGCTTTTGCTTATCAGGTTTTATGGTCTTAGAATGTCCTCCATAGATGAATCTTCTGTGTCCCATCAAGAAGTGTGGGAAGTTCCCGCCTTGGGTCGTCACAAATACCTCGCTGAATAAGCACACTGTATAATCCAAAGCGGCCAATCTCGAAGAGTAGGCCTAGCAATAGGAGATGATCTCTTCTTTTTCAGATCCATAGAGGATTTTAGCACTAAGACTAGATTCAAAAATTTATTAGTTAATAAATGGGAACTCACCATGAAGGGAGCAAGTTCCTCTGGAGTCGCAAGTGACTCCTTGGTGTAGATAAATGGAAACATCTTTTTCAGAGGAGCTAAGTATCTTTCTGCATGGTATAGTTTTCCTGAGGCCAAGTATATCGAAGTATTATTATCAAATCCCATGCCACGCAGCATCATTCCCACCTATGCTGACAGAAAAGAAATCATACAAGAAAGATATCATGTCATTGAAGCCAATATAATTGCAAAGACAGAACAACAATTTTCCTACTAAACTATGGGCCTTCTGAGTGGCACAAATATGAAAGGAAAATCCACTGGACAAAGATATCAAGGAACACACTTATTGAGCGGCTAATCTTTCAAACACTGCTCTACAGGCACAAGCTGGACTCAAGGAGAACTCAAGAAGAACAAGACATGAGAAGATTGAAATAAGTGAACAAAGAGATTAGGGTCGTGCTCAAAATAGAGAGATAGGGGTCAGAAAGATCCGGAACTAGCCCATGTTTCTTCAATGCCATGTTAAGTTGCTAATTGTCCCAAAAGGTTGGATATCCACAAATTCAAACAAGGGGGAAAGATTGACCTTTTCATGACACGTGGCGTTCAATCATACTACCAAAGTAGTAGAAAAATTATAGGGGAAAAAAAATAGAAATTATGTCTGTTCTAGTTGTACAACTGAAATTCTTCTCCACCTTCTTTCTTAATCGGCATTGGGGGAAAGCAACTTTCGAAGTTCAAACAATTTGATAGACTGCAGTAACAAGTAATAGTACCTCCAGAGGTGTCAGAGGGCACTTGCCATCTATTCGATTGAGTCCAGCGTAAATGGGGCGGTCTTTTCTTTTAAACTTCCGTCCCCAACCTTTCTCTCGCATCAAATCCAGTTCAGCTTTTTCTGCCCTTCCACCATCGTATTCGCAGCATGAGAAGGCCACCATGTCCTATAAGTCAAAAAGAGATTATCTCACACTACACTAAAGAAATCGAGAACCATAAGTCATTATTCCCAAGAGTAATGAAAACTAGTACCTCTTCGAATCGAAGGTGTACAGAAACATACTTTCCACCAGTACTTGAGCTCTTCTCAATCATTCGATCAAGTAGCTTGTTGGCAAATGCCGATATTGTGGGCGAAAATGTCAGGGCTTTATAATTTGCAAGGCATCTTAAAAATTGAATACGTGGTGGAACACTCATAGACAATCTATTTGCAAAAGGAGCAATTCGAATTACCCTGCATCCAAAAATTGAGATAACAACACGTTCTGATCTTAGAAGCAGCACACTGTTTAAAGCAAAGAGATGGCTCGAAATGCAAACTTTACTGCAAATTTTAAGGACCAAAAAAAACAAAAAAACAAAAAACAAAAACCTCATCCAGGTGACCACAACAAACGGGAAAGAAGAAACTTTAAAAAAATCCAATAATTACCCTTGCTCCTTTAAGATGGGATAAACTTCTCTCAAATAATAATTTGTTGTAGCCCAAGCTT
The DNA here is from genome assembly GCF_007655135.1 of Punica granatum. Lineage (NCBI taxonomy): Eukaryota > Viridiplantae > Streptophyta > Magnoliopsida > Myrtales > Lythraceae > Punica > Punica granatum. Next base: position 2,392,003 of record NC_045130.1, read on the forward strand.
GGACTCGGAGGTTCGGTATATTAGTGATGCTGAAATTGTATCTCTCCATTAATTCCTCAGGTAGCATGCGCACCACTTTCACATTTGCTTCAAGAGTTGATATGAAGTGATCCTCATCGTATATGTCCCCAAATTCACTGCCCAATAGGAAGTGCATGAACTAAGGTGAATAGACTTGATCTCATTTGAGAATAGAAGGAAAACTTTGGTGGGTACAAGTAGACGGTTCAGATCATGAGAGGGAACAATGGAGCAACGAAAGCATATGGAAATGAAATCTCAAGCAGAGAAAAGAGAAATATGAGAATATGTCCAGATATCCATAGCCAGGGGACTTGCAAGAGAAGGCAGCAGTTGCGAACTAGAACAGTATAGTGTACGAGAGAGGATGAAAATGGAGAGTATATCCATGACAAAGGCAAGTTCTGATTTGACCATAGAATTTCGCAAATTTTATCATGAATTAATGGTACTGCTGTGTCGAAAGACTGCATTAGTTGGTCACCTTGGATCTTTCCAAACACCATTAAATTCAAAGCGTGGGATGACCAACACTGCATTCAAAAGCCCTGCCAGAGCCACTGCATTGCAAATCTGTCAAAGATATGACAAATAGTCAGGAAATGAATATAATATGAAAATGCACAAACCAACCCGTAAATTAATTGGAACAATAATATCAAAATTGTAGGGACACAAAATTTAACTAAGATCTCTCCCACCCCTCAGAACCACAGGCAAGAGTTCCCCCACATACAGCTCAAGTGGCAAAGAGCCAGGGGCCCTTTGCTTCAACGGCAGACATATTGATTTGGAGTCACTACGAAAGGGTAAAACAGAATTTAGAGAACAGTAGCTCACCGCCGAACGCTGTTGGTTAAGACCGCCATTGGCCTCTACGACCAAGTAACCGCTCGGTTCAGTTGCTCCTGCAATATTGAAGTCAATGACCAGTTATCTCCTTCCCAATCATTCACAATAAGTATTGACGGGCTAAGAGCATGCCTCTGGCTGCAGTTCTCCATACCTAAAGTGATTAACTGTTAAACCATCTCATGAGGGCAGTGACTTACCTCCATCAAACAGAAAACGCCGACCACCAGTTGTATTTATACAAGGTTTTTGCTCCTTCAGCCTCCTTTTGTATGTCCATAGAGATTGCAGCTGTAACAAGACGCAGAACACTTAGCATCGCTTATTTGAATTCTAGAAATGAGAGAAAAGAGGACATTATAATGAAGAGGCATTTCCTTGGCAAACAAGAACATCAAAATTTAGAATAAGTATTTTACATTTGGCTCAGCTGTAATATTCTGACTTTGAGGAAATCAATGTAACGCTCACTGGAGCTATCCCATGGTGGAACATTGCCGAAAATGACAGTCACATAATCCATGAATTACACTTCTACTCTAATCCAAAATACACCAAACAAATCCTAATATGAGTCAGCTCCACAGGTAAGGTGGCGTGAAATATATCTTTCTGCTGTGCAGCACAGCTAAGTAACAATTTCCCCCTCCTCTGTTCTTTGAAGCCATAACTACCAACATGTCATGCTAATAAAATAAACTTTATAATGACTACATGGACAGTTCCACCCACATGAACTAGTTAGATAGGTATGGTCATCTAGATTACACATCAGTGAAGCCCAACAAGATCAAGACCATCAAATCGATCGATGATTCCGTGGCACAGATGCAATTTCCAGTGCTAAAAGGTTATCCGGAAATCAGTCCGTGTTCGAGATGGACTCTATGGAATACCCAGAAATCAATTGGAAAGACTCTCCACCACCGGTCAAACCGTGCCCAATACTGGATTTTTTTTTCCTTATATAATTTTGGGTAGTGTCTAACAAAGACAAATAAAAAAGGATAGAGCTTCTCCATACTTTATCCCTGAATAAATATTTTGAGGGAAAAAAAAAAAAGAAGAAAGACATTTTTGTATGTAACTTCAACCCTGATCTTAAACATCGCAGAGAGAAACCAAAGAACCCAAAATTGTCGTCATTTCATCCCATCAGGAGTCCGTTCTGTGACAGTCAAAATGACAGTAACCACACCAACAGAAGAAAAACACAGAGATAATGCCCCAGCATGACATATTTCTCTGCTTGGTTACAGAAAACTTGGATTTTTCCCTTCTCGAAAAAACAGAAAAATAAAGAACTTTTTTTTTCCTTCACCAATAAAAAGAGAGCAATAGATACACTTGAAAATGAAATGAAAATGGCGTCTGTCAAGCAAAAGAAGTTGAAAATGAAGTTAAGGGTGAAGATTTTGACTCCAAAAATGGGGGAAAAAAGAGAAAGACCTGAACTGAGGAAGAGTTATCCGAGACTATATCAGGCCAGAGATTCTCGAAGATCAGATGGCTCCGGTAGACGGAGCCGGGAGGCGTGCTGAAGAGGCCGACGAGCGACGAGAAGGGTCCCACACACATGAGCAGCCCGGAGAAGTAGAGCAGCGGCAGGACCAGGTACCGCACCGGCCTCCGGAGCAAGATCCCGCCAGCTGAGAAGCTCGACCTCTGCCGCAGGAGCCTCCCCCGGCGGCGCGGCGGAGAGAGAGGAGGGCTGGGGGAGGTGGAGCTTCCACCCCGACCGCCGCCGACGCTGCCACTCACGTGGCAGCCAATGCAGCAGTCCTTGTCCTTGGCGGGCTTCATCGGGAGGGCCTTGCCGACGGTGGCTTTACCAATGGCCATGCAATGAGGAATCAACTGTTGCTGCTCAAGCAGAGAGCAGGGAGCTGAGGGAGAGGAGAGAGGGGGAGAGAGCGAGTGAGATTCAGTGTACAGTACTGCTTTTGTTGTTTTATGCTTGACCATCAATGGAGATGGCTGTTCTAAAAAGACGGGTTAAGAATTTTCATTTATTAAATTAATGTTTTTCTTTTTCCCTTTTTTTTTTTGTTGTGACATGAACTGTTTGTTTCTTGTCCTCCTGCGCCCATGGGAGAAGGTCAGAGAGACAGAGAGACAGAGAGAAGAAACCATGGAGATGGTGGGAGAAAGGCAACGCAACGGTGGACGAATGAAGATTCCAAAAGTGTACGAGATGAACCATTTTAGTCGACATTTGATTGGGGAAGAAAAAATTATCTTCGGGTTAATCCATGACACATAATACAAAAATATTCGGAAAACCGAAATCTATCCGAAAAATTTGAGACTTTGTTTGACACACTCTATTCCAATAATAAATAATTATATTTATTTAAAATTATAATGATTATATTGTTAAATTATGAAAGAAAATGTAAAAAAATAATGAATAGTTGAAAAAAAGTAATGATTGTGTTGTTAAATTGTGAAAAAAGTAATGATCAGTTTAGATAATTTAGTATTAAAAATTTTAAAAAGTAATAATTATGTTATTGAACTAAAGATAAATAGAGTTAAGTGAAATAGAGTTTTAAAAAATTATAAATCAAACATGCCCTAAATATCCATAAAATATGATTTTTACTAGGGTTTCGTGCCTATACGAGTCAAATTTATTTAGACACGATAAATAAACATGTTTAAATTGTTTCAACTTTTATAACCCACTTAGACGCGTTAGATCAGTTTATATTATATGTTTATCGTATTAATAAATTTGTTTTACATATTATATCAATTTATAGAAAAAAAAAGTACACTAAAATCATTTAAATTTGTTTATATAAATTACCCGTTTATAGTGCTTTTATCATGTCAATTGTGTAGCAATATGTAATCAAAGTTAATATTGTCATATTATGTAAGTATAATATGTACCTAAAAGTAACAGTGTCACATCGTGTAAATAAGTATACATACACATACATGTTTAGTTAAACGAGTTAGAAGTGTCGTATCCGTGTCAATAATTCAACGTGTCGTATTGAAAATCTTGACATGTAACGTGTCGTGTTTGGGTTTAAAACTTTTTTTCACAAACCCGTTTAGACACAACATGTTTAAACGCAACATGACACATATTGTCACCCCTGATTTTTATGATTTTTTTTTTGTGGATATGATTTGATTTTTGGTTCTTAAAGCTAAAAACTGAAAAAAAAAAAATCAAACCGAACCATATTTATATAAATTATATTTTTCTTCCCGGGGGCCTCACAACCCCTATCTTGAAATAATTTGAGGCTTTGTTTGACACATTTTATTTCAATAAATAAATAATTATATTTATTTAAAATTGTAATGATTATGTTGTTAAATTATGAAAGAAAATGTAAAAAAAATAATGAATAGTTGAGATAAAGTAATGATTGTGTTGTTAAATTTGTGAAAAATATAATGAATAGTTGAAATAATTTAGTATTAAAAATTAAATCGAATGGTAAAAAAATTGAAGAAAAATAAAAAAGTAATAATTATATTATTGAATGGAAGATTAATGGAGATAAGTGGAGTAAAGTTTAAAAAACTATAAAATCAAACATGCCCTGAATATCCATAAAATATTATTTTTACTAGGGTTTCGTGTCTATACGGGTCAAATCTATTTAGACACGATAAATAAACGTGTTTAAATGGTTTCAACTTTTATAACCCACTTAGACATGTTAGATCAGTTTATATTATATGTTTATCGTGTTAATAAATTTGTTTTACATATTGTATCAATTTATAGAAAAAAAAAGTACACTAAAATCATATAAATTTATTTATATAAATTACCCGTTTATGGTGCTTTTATCATGTCAATTGTGTAGTAACATGTAATCAAAGTTAATAGTGTCATATTATGTAATGATAATATGTACCTAAAAGTAACAGTGTCATATCGTGTAGATAAGTATACATACACATACATGTTTAGTTAAACGAGTTAGAAGTGTCGTATCCGTATCAATAATTAAACGTGTCGTGTTTGTATTTGAAAATCTTGACATGTAACGTGTCGTGTTTGGATTTAAAACTTTTTTACACAAATCCGTTTAGACACAACATGTTTAAACGCAACATGACACATATTGTCACCCCTGATTTTTACGAATGTTTTTTTTTTGTGGATATGATTTTATTTTTGGTTTTTAAAGCTAAAAACCGAAAAAAAAAACCAAACCGAACCATATATATATAAATTATATTTTTCTTCCCAGGGGCCTCACAACCCCTATCTTGAAATAATTTTTTTTAAAATGTGTATTGAGTTATGGGTGATTTATTTGACTACTTCGTGCATTATGAACTGGATTTATTTTGCTAATTTTCTTAATTATGGTTTTTCTAGGCAAATGAAGGTTAAATTTGGCATTATATTGCCATTGACTTTTTTGTTGTTTGGGATGCATCAAGTATTATGTCTTGTGACTTTTTTGGTAAATAAACGATTCTAGATATCGCCAATACGTAATTGCTCGTGATATATTAGGATTTGTACGACTACAAAGAGTAATCGATTATTCGATTAACTAAACCAAAAAAGGCGAATGTTATGTTTCGATTTTACTTTTAAAATTGTGGTTTGGATATGGATACAATTTTCAATTTTTAAAAATCCTAAATTATGATTTGGTTATGGTTTAAGTCAAAAACCATACCGAACCAAAACCAAGCACTCCTAATTATAAGTAATTCACTTGAAATTTTCAAGTAGAATTTGTATGTATGGCACATGCATGTAGAATTTTCATATCTTCGGGCATGACGATTGTTTGTCAGATATTCTCATCGCAAGATACCCGAGTCTTGCATCGATAACTTGCATGGAAATACTGCGAACGGAGCCTCGAGGTCCAATTTGAGCCGACAAAGTATGTAGATTGTCATCCTCAAGCGATCACCTCGCAAATTTGATCTAGAGTTGATTAGTAGTAAGCATGAACCAGATAGATGGGCAACCGACGAGAGTTGACTTCTAGTTCTCTTTCTGTTTTTTCTTTTTTAATATTCATCATTACAAATGCACTTTAAGAATCATTCAATGAGCTCATTAGATTAGTCTAAACTTCAAATTATGGTCCGTGAGAGAGTGCCCAATTAGCTCAATTTAGATACGTTTAAATTACATTCAGGGATCGACACGGACTCCAAGAGCAGTTCATCGGTATAGCTTGGATATAAAAGCCTTGGTTTAAGATTGTAGATAAGGTGATGGGGAGCAAGTCACCTAGCATTACCGCACGCCATGTACCATATGGGGAAGCCATCACCTTGGCATCATAAGTTTTGACTTCTGGCGTTGAACTTTTTTTTTTTCTTTTTTTAAAATAAAGATAATGTGAGTGCAATCAGAACTTACCTGTTTTAACGGGAAAACGGGGAGTGGATTTGAAGGGATGTCAGTTGATGATATGTTCATGTGCTGACTGCTGACAGCTTGGATTAGCAACAGGATTTGGATTAAAGTATTGGTGAACGTGTTCCGAATGACCTTAATTGCAGCAGTGGTAACATAGAATATCAGTCGAGACAGTCGATAAGCTATCAGCTTAATATAATGTTTGACTTTCACGAGAGACAGCAAAATTCTCTCATCCTGGTCTTGATTTGAAGTATTACAAGGAGGAAGCCGAGAACTTGGATCGCCCCACGTGCTCTAATTGCAGTGCACAGTGGCTGATTAATTAGACCAAACCTAAGTAATCAATTACACCATTAACCTAAATCAGATCAATCAATCCACTTCTTCGGGTACAAAGTAGATTACGCAATGGACCATAACGGAGATGAAGTAGGGCCGGAAAGCCAGTTCGATGGTTCTTTTATCCTTCTAATTTGAATTCGATCTAGACTGTCATGATAGGAGTATCTCACAAACCCCACTCCCGTTGTTCGATCGAGCCGTATCTCACTTTTCACCATTAACACACAGTTCTCTTAGGAGAAAAGGTGCAAATAGCGGGAAAAAGTAATCGCGATATAATTATAATGGTCCTCCAAGTGCACTTTAATAAAGTGGGAGGTGGTGATGGTATGCTTTTTGTCATTAATGTGAATTTTTTTTATGCGCTGTAATTTCTGAAATTTCAAAGGATAAGACTAATTTAATTTGAGTTTGATCAATATATTAATAAAAAATATTTCGTTTGATTTCAAAATAAAATTTTAAAATTAGATTTTAATTTTGAAAAAGAGTGTTATAAATGGGGCTCACCATTTGACTTTGTATGAGTTATTTTGTTTTGTCGTGGAAAAAAAAGTAATATAAATGGAATTCACTCTTTGACTTTATATGAGTTATTTTGTTTTATTATGAGTATAATTATATTAAAATTGTGATTTTAAAATCACATTTGCAAACCAAACAAGTCATAAAATTTTCGTCAATTATGGATCTTTTGCCATTTACAAAATTCAAATTTAAAATCTTATGTGAGGATAATAAATATGGAATCGGATCAACCAATTCATGCAGGTAATGTATTTATATACGGGCAGCAAGCGGTGTGTCCGAGGAGAAAGGGAGTGTGCGGTGAATACATGAAGGCCTAATTAATCAGCTGCTTTGCTTCGGTGAGGGTGCCATGTGATCTGATCTGAAACTCTACACATCAAGAAATATTTGTCGACCTGGAAATCTATATCTATGTGTGCATATATATATATATATATATATATATATAAGAAAACAAAGTTACACTTGGATCCAGATTTGATCGACAGAATTTCTGAACTTTATTATTCGTGTAATTCGGTAATTTGGACGATGAACTGTGTCAAACTGCACGAGGGATGATATTCGGTATTGAATCTTACAGGGTGACGTCAATTCTGATTTGGTCGAATTTGTTAATTTGATACAGAACATCTCGACAAGAGAGGAGGTAATGCCCGTTAGAGAAGACATTGATGATGTTTTTAATATTTTTGTTTGAGAAAATGGAAAATTGGTTCCAATATTAATTATATGGTTGACAGCTTTTCTTTTTTTTTTTTGGGGTGAAAATGGTTGATAGCTATGACGAACTAGGAAAGGGGCTGCATTTCAAGAAATTTAATAAAAGGGTTTGGGACCCATCGTGTGTGTGTATATATATATATATAGACTATTTGATAACGATGCATAGATTAGGCATTCGATATAATTATGTTAGACGTATATATAGCCCATACCTTTTTGCTAAAACAAGGAATTTAAGAAATTAAAAAAAAACATATATTGAAGAAACAAATAAAAAGAAAAGGGACCAAGCAGACCACGCAGTACGTGGCACTTTCTAAAGAAATTTATTGGTGGCAATAAGTGGGAGTCAGGATCTAAATACGCATCCACCGCAAGTACACCATATGCTTCAATTTCCGTTCCTTTTAGTTAGAAGATATCATTTATTTCTCAATAGTCAATCAGCTGAGGAAACGAGTAGGGATTAGGATGGTGACTACATCTATACATAAAAATATATAATCAAAACTCGTGTTTCAAAAATGCAATATAAACTAAAAAGTGTGATAATCTTGTAAAATTTTCGGTTATGGTAATTGATAATAAATGGAATGAAAATGATTTACCAAAGTCAGTGGTAAATAAGCAAAACACATGTCCGTATGATATCTCTCAAACTTTGTAATACTATCTCTTTAATTAAATTACTGTCTTATTGATTTTGGACTGACCTGAAATTCGATGCAAATCTTACGTTTTTTAAAGAAATCGCACGTGACATTTGCATTCTAAACGATAGAATTCATTTGAATTCTGAGACTGACATTCTCGAATTTCTTCTCTGGGTCCATATGTAAACACATACATGTGCGAATGCAATTTTCTTCACGGTGGAGGAGGCGCATGAAAATGACACATGCGGTATCGAATCTATCATGAGCTCGATCTAATCACAGGAGATCTGGAAATCTGAATCGAAGAACTTTTTGATATATCGAAGCTCGATTTGGTCTGCTGGCATCAGGCAGATAGATCTACCACGCACGAACTGAGTGCTCCCATGGATCCAGTGGGGGAAACGGCGGAGCGGAGCATGCGGCGGAATTGGAATGGCCGCCGCAATCACTCCGGGACATGCGCTTGCTCCGCTCACTTTTCGGGATCTTTCTCAGTCCGATTGGAATCCCTGTGCTGCCGTTTTTACCATAATGTCCCCGTTCGGTGGAATGTCTTTCTGGCTATGCTAGGGTCATTCTCGTGAATTCGCAGCCTCCTCCCGAAATTTTTGGGTCTCCGCCTTGGATCGTCATGCGTGCTACTCATTGAAGACGTGGACGGCCTATTCAGCAGAATTATTTATAATAAAAAAAAAACCGTACACGCCTTTCTTCTTTTTAATTTTTTTGTTAAATATATAATATTTCTCCATTTCAGTAGTTTACAAGAAAATAATTTCGAAATAGATATTTCCAAATTTAGATCTAGACTTCCCACACCTAATAGCACAAACCTGTACGTGGATTTGATTTTGACCATAAGTTTCTCCTAAGCACGTCTGCAATGAAAAGTTATGACAAGGTATTTGACTTATTCTAACATCTGCAATGCCTTGATATTCATATTCATAATTGGACACCCGAACTTTCACCACCTAGGAGCATGTGAGGATCGTGATCTCGATAGAGCAAGGGATCGATACACGTCTGGATATATTGACAGAGAATTATACCGTGAAGATCAAACTACAAAGAGAAACACAAATATCAATACGAAGCCGTTTTGGACATTTTGATTGACGGAATCAAACGTTGTGTATGAAATTGATGACAAAATCTTTTCATGTACCAACCTGAAGGTTGCAGACAACATGATGCATCGATTTGATAGTTTTCTCAACTATAAATAACTAACATGTGTACGAAATCAATGGAGTGTTACTAAATGTGTAAAGAGAAAACGTATAAATCATGAAATAAAACGGGTAAACCTGTGATTAATTGTCATCGTTAGAGGGACGAATCATCATTAATTAGTGCATTCACATGGGCATTAGAATTGGCTTATAGCATGTCGTTAGTTGGAATTAATTGTTGATGATGTTCTTTCCTGTTTTGATCTATTGAGAAAAAGAATATTCCGATAGTACCCTCCCGTAGAATAGAACTCAGCTGTCCTATCCTCTATTTTGATGGGTCCATTATATTCCGAGCGCATAGCTTAGCTTGTCTCCTGGTTGATAGCAAACATAATAGGGAAAACTATTATTTTGATCCTATAGCTTTTACACTTTTCTATTTTAATCCTATTTTAATTTTTTTTCTATTTTTTTTCTATACTTTTCGTTACTTTTCTATTTCCATCCTTCCGTTACTTACGCCATTAATATGATTGACATCGGACCCGATTGAATGCATACGTAAGATATCAAAAAATGAAAATGACTAGCGTAGCGGCCAAGTATGGTGCAGCCAGATAACACCCAAAACTTGATTGGCCTTTTTTTCTTTCTTTTTCCCGGTAGGCCTTTCTTTCAGTAGAACAAGTGGAAGCTTGGCTTGGCTCGTCAATACAACGTTTGGTTTTTTATCTTTCTCCTATGTAGAAGTCCGCTGTTGAAAAGACGAGCTGTTGGGTAAATGAAGTTTTTTAAGTGAAGAAGCTATCGAAGAAGATGGGTATCTGGGCAATTGGGTAAGGGTTTCAACTGGTTTTATTTTTTTTTATTTGATTGATATTCTTTTTTTCTTTTCTAATTTCCTTTCATGTTTTGCCCTTTAGTTTAATATAGAATTGTGTTATCCAAGTGTGAATACATTTGACGTGTGCATCCAATTGGGTTCCATGTCATTAATATTAACGGCGTAAGTAACGGAACGATGGAAATAGAAAAGTAGGAAAATGTATAGGATGAAAATAGAAAAAAAAAGTTTAAAAATAGAACTAAAATGGAAAAGTAACAAAAGTTGTAGGATCAAAACAATACCTTTCCCAACTTAATATCATCCAACCTAAGTCTATTTTTTAATTTAAATTTTTGAGAATTTGATTCGAATATCTTCGGTGCTTGATGTTACTCTTTGCTTAACTACAATAACTAATGTGTGACCGATGAGAAATTACTTGGAGGTCCACATGCATGTACTCACCGCTCTGGTCTGCTGTGAATACATCGTACTTCCTACTTCGTCGTCCGAGAAAGGATTGATGCATCTAGACAAATCAGCAATTTTCGATCGACTTGTGCACTTCAAACCTCAGGACATGACTCCAAATACAAGATTATTGCAGAGGGAACATTGTAAGGCTCGAAAAATATCAGGTGTTCTTGTCAATTATTCGCATGAAGTACCCTCTAGCCTTGGCAACTTACGATTCCAAGATATGCTTGTCTTCGATGAGATCGACTGATGCAGACCATACATTCTCAGAACTTGACAATATATATGTCCATATTCAGTCGGCCGAATAGCTCCGGTACGTTCAAATCCAAAAGAAGTTTCACATCGAGGATTCTGGACAAAGGGCTTAAAAGTAGTTATCACAATGTAAATTGGCCCTCGCATCGCAGCGGCCAAATTAATAAAGTGGGGCTCGAACAGGACAAATAATTTTATTTTTAACCCGTCATACTGTCGGTGTTGTGTTGCTGTTCTCTATCACATTCACCCTTCTTTACTGCGTTTTTTTTTTTTTACTCAAAGACTTTATTGTGGTTGCTCCTAGCATAAATGGCTGATTTCATGCTGATTAATATTCGATCATTCATTTCTTGTTCTTCTAATTTATGTTTTCAATTATGAGAAAGGCTCGTAAGTTCTGTACAAGGAAATAGAAAATTGATAAAAGATAATCACACCTTCAATAATTCATGAAAATAGAAAGGTATTTGTGCTCTTTCCCTTATAAGCTATGAAGAAAGCTTCGTAAGGGCATAGTGATGAAATCAATTAGATGGTCCACCGATCTCTTTCATCACCCTTTTGGTTAGGTACGGCTCTCTGCATTTCAAAATGTTACCCGTCCCTTTTCCATCTCCTCGTTCTCCCTCAATCAAAGACACAATGGATACGCGAAGCCGAAGGGCGCGACTCCATCGGGAAGACCAATCCTTCCATATCATGCATAAATAATCAGGTAACTCCACGTAAACATTTACGTGAAGTCTGCCGTCATCTGCAGCCCCTGGGTCCATCCCTGAGTAAATGGTAGCGAAGGGGGGCCATAAGGAGGTGCTGGGGGCCGCCCCCACCTCATAAACGAAGCCACCCCCACCAACGTAACTAGCAAGCAGCTAGCTCACAATATTTCCTGGTCACAGCCAACAGGTATTTACTCAGTGCTGTACCATCACCTTACTCCAATTCATTAATTTATCACGTAATAAATAAATAAATAATTCGGTGACCCCCACACCTCTATCTATCCGCCTTTCCATTTATTCACTTCTCCAAACTGTTGTTCACATCAGTTTCATTCATGTCGTCCGATATATTACTGGGAACACTTTAACAGACTAGAAGTAAGAGTCGTTTGACGACGATACTGTGAAGGAACTATTGCAGGGACAATTCTCATGCGCTTCCGACTCTGTCACGGGGAATGAGGCGGAGCTCGGAACCATGTTTCAAGAATACGTTGCCTGCGAGCAAAGTTATCAGAGAAAACTTATTAGAAACATAGACATTCTGACTGAAAACAAGGTAAGAGAGCTCAATGATATTTTGGTACGAGCAAAATATCAGTATATGGTCCTGCACCAAAGATATTTTACAATAAACTTAAATGCGAGAAATGTTCTCCTAAAGCACAATAATTACCCAGAGCTTAGGACAGTGTGTTGCTGCATATCTAAATGCCAACCTTTCTCGATCATAATGAATGTTGCAATTGGAATTATTATCTTTTTAGAGTAGGATCTATTATACAAATACAGTCGTCCAAGCATTCACTCGAGTCTTTGCATTGCTCTACAACAGGTGTTGTTGTGTGACGGCATGGTTTGAAATGAAATAATCCTCGCAATTGCTTTATTTGTTTAGAAACAATTTGACAAGAAAGGATCAGCAACTTGAACTTTGCCAGACATATTTAATACACAAACCCTTTCAGGTCAATTGGATTCCATTCCACATATGGGCATTGAAGAGGACACAATTTAGAAACAGAAGGAAAATGCAGCGTGAAGCAATATTATTCCTGTGACTTAAATAGCAAATTAAAAACAGAAGAAGACAACTGTACAAGGACATACCGGCACTTTGCTGAGGGTTGATTCCCACTCCATCTGCATGCAGAAAGAAAACTAGACTTATAGCAAGAATCGAAAATATAAGTAATCAAAGTTAGGCATACTTGACAATATAATCTTATCATCACTTTCCATCAACTTGAACAGCAACATCATTCACATTCCAACTACAACTTCTAATTTAAATAATAATAATAATAGAATTTAATACTTATTCAAAAAATAATAATAATAAATTAAATAGAGATAAAGTACCCCGACCCAACTTCACACTACCTTACTAGTTTGAGCAGAAACATTTTTCTTTGTTTTTTTTTTAATCTAAAACAATATGAAACCCACAAATTCCTGGTAAAACTATCGCAAATAAAATTCTACATTATGTGCAAAACAAGTCACGTGTCTCAGCTTGATAGCCACAGTTGACAGAAAAGCCCTCTAAAACATGGAGGTTGATCCTAATATGATCACTAGCTCCGACACTTGGTGGATACAGATGCTGATCAGCGAGGTAGATATGAATCTTGCATCAAAGAAATCAGCAAACATACACCGGCGGCAGAGAAGAAGCAGGAATAAAATGCTGTTCAAGGGAAATACTTTGGACAGAATTGCATATATCTTGGAGGGTAATTCAGAAATTTGAAAATTTTATGGAAAAGACAAGCTCAACCAGAGATATTCTTCACCGATTCAAAATACCCAGAAGCTTCATGAATGCACTAGCAACTGATACATTCATGTAACACCAAAGAATACCCAATTCATTGAAAAAAAAAACTATAAAATCTGAAAGCGTAGAACAGGAAATCATGTAAACATCGAATTGCACGAAAAGCGGAATATTTACGAACCCTAGATTGCAAACGTGAGGAATTGATCGCCTTACCGTTAGTGATGATCGCGCTGGTCTGGGGAGGCACCTTGAACTCCTCGGCCGCGAATTTCAGCACTGCCGTGAACGGGGCCGCCTCCGGGACGCTAAACCTGAGGCATTAGCTTGAATTCAGCCAAGAATCCGCCATGATTTAGGAGCTAAACAATCAAAAAGAACCTAAGGAATACTCTAATAACTGGAGGATCCGATTGGATTACACTTTGAAAGGGAGCTTGGGATCGGAGGTCAGGGTCACTTTGAACGATACTTTTCCTCCAGCACCACCCGCGCCCGCCATTGTCGCCGCTCCGCGCTCAGCTCTCCTCTGTCTGTGACAATCACCTGCGGAGCTACGAATCAGGTTCCCCTTCGGGCTGGAGGAGAGGGCATAAGATTCTATTAATTTTGTTTCAACCCCTATATTTTATATATGATCCGAAACACTCCCTGTAGGTTTTAATTTGTGTTAAAGTGCCCCCCTTCACTCGATCATCGCGACCAGATTCGAAGCCCTGCATTACTTTACTAGAAAGTTATTCTCAAGGAACCCGACTTCGTGGGGGTAAGAGACTCGTCGGAACAACGCACTCAACCTTCCATCGTAGATAGCGGGAGCATCTTTGAATTAAGTTAATCGCATTAATTCTACCGAGTACCACGGAGATTGGCTAAGACCGGCCTGGCCATCGTTCGTGTCCCCAAGTTATCAGGCCCGAATGCGTAGAATTTGCTCCATCCAGATGACGGAGGCACGGTAATGTCAACCTCACATGGCACTCTCTCGTTGCTTACTTGCTTCCTCCTTGACCTTTGGAACCCAAATGCAAGTTATATGTTGCTGACCATATCAATAACAGTCTCCGCGATTGACAGATTAAATGTCAATTTCAATTCTACGCGTGGACAGTGGAGTCAACCCTCGGATTCGTACTTGGAACAAAGGCAAGACGTTTACCAGCTTACGCGGAATTCTCATGGCCCTTTGATGAAGCACGGGCAGATTTGCCTAGCAGCATTGCCCTGTGGATATATAAACTATTGCGGGCTCAGTCGATGTTCGCTCGCTTCACTTGGCATCGGCTTAACTGGAATCCTCGATCCAAGGGGTCGAACCTAATGCTAAAATCCCGTAAAGATACTCGTAAGGTCATTTGCTGATCAGAGCAATAAACTCGGTACGACATTGACCACCTAAAGTCTTCTTCACCTTCGCTTTGCTCTTCCCCGACAGGAATGTTGCCAGTAAATGCCATGGAAAGAGAAGTAAATCCCATTGGACAGAGAAGTACAAATTTTTTTCTCCAAACCGTGTGGAGAAGAAGAGCCGAAGAACTTTCTTCCTTTGATAAGATGCATTAGTTAATGCATATGTATGTTATATATAAGATGTATATATATATATATATGTGAACATGTTTATAGCTAATCTGCACTGCAACGCACAATCTTCGGACAAGTCTAGTTTGTCTTCCATTCTCTGAAATAGCCTTCCATTCCATATATATTCCCACCCGACATGGCCCCTGGCTCGTGCGGTACCAGCGCCAGTAAAAGTAGCAGCTACAATCGAAGTGGATCGGGTAATGGGCTCAATGGTCCCACGCTCTCACTAGATTTGAGAGCCGTCAGAATTGAGAGCATCAGGTCATCAGATGACGATGTAAGTAGTTATCTTAAAGCGTTTTAAGTTTCTTTCTTCCAAAAGAATTTCTAGACACTATCATAGGACAGGAGTTTTGGTCAGTCTAGTGCATATTCGGGACATCTGCACATGCACCTCAATCATCTAACTGAATATCCGCGAGGTCCCGGCCTTGATCTGGATTGCTGAGTCGAATCCTTCTCGAGCATGTCGCAGAACAACAATCTTTAACATCTTACTATATCCATGGTTGGTTCGTAGTTTGGCTCCCCAAGGCTTATGATACATGCGAATGACGGTGCTCGTGGAAGTGTAGCCATTCCAGAATCAGTTAAGAGTATCTCACCAGATGGTAGATTCAAACGGAACATTACATACTGGCAGAAGGGCGATCTTCTGGGTCGTGGCTCCTTTGGCATTGTTTATGAAGGAATTTCTGAGTGAGTGTTTACCCGATGCATTGTTCTTTCCATATACAAATGTGTATCATTATGCATATATAGGACTCAGTCAATCAATTGACCATCTTCATATTGATACCACAGCGATGGATTCTTCTTAGCCGTGAAGGAAGTCTCATTGCTCGATGAAGGGCATCGGGGCAGGACAAGCATTTCCCATCTTGAACGGGTCAGGAAGGAAGTTTCCAACTTCCATTGATTAAAGGCTGCCTCGCATATATAGCCTCTGCCTTCTCCATTTTTGATTCTGCCTTCAAATATGTGCAGGAGATTGCTCTGTTAAGCGAGCTCGAGCACGAGAACATTGTCAGTTATTATGGCATGGATAAGGCACTGATCTTTTGCTCTTTTGCTCTTTTGCTCTTTTGCTCTTTTGCTTTGAGTTGAGAGTTTAGATAGTTGCCGATAGAGCTTATTCTCTAGTGATCCATCATACCATGTCTTCATTTTTGCTGCAGCCCTTGCATTTGTTGTTATTCTTGTGATCTTCCCACTGAACTTATGGTCCACGCAGGATGAGTCGACTCTCTACATCTTCCTCGAGCTCATTTCTAAAGGGTCCCTTGAGAAGATTTATCGGAAGTACCCTCTCCAGGACTCTCAAGTCTCTGCATACACGAGGCAGATCCTACGTGGGTTGAAGTATCTCCATGATAACAACGTGGTTCACAGGTGATTATACAATTCAATCTATTTATCTTCACCGGCCGGTCTAATTACATAGTAAATCTGTCATATTTTCTACTTATAGCTTGTTCTCTGTCACAACAAATTTGTCATCCTATCTTCATCTGTTTATTTGCATCCACGACTGTTATCGCTAACTGACGATTCTGCTTGACACATCCAATGAAGAATAAGAAATCATTTCTTTGCCATTAGTCGCGCATCCCCTGATTGCTGATTTAAGTTATCTAACTCTTCCTTTTCTTTGCCTCAAATAGGGACATCAAGTGTGCCAACATTTTGGTGGATGCCAATGGATCTGCCAAATTGGCAGATTTTGGATTGGCTAAGGTTTCTTCTTCTCTAGTCCTGTCTATGAATATTTCCCAACCGGTGAAGTCTTTCTAATTCCTATATTTGCTCTGCTGCAGACAATCAAAGATGTCAATTCTTGCCAGGGGACCGCGAATTGGATGGCGCCTGAGGTTTGCATCCGTGCTTTCATTTCATTAGTTCATTCTGATTAAACATTTTCTAATGTATGCTTTGGCGAAGAAAGGGGCGGGGTGCCCTTTCGACATTTTTGCTTGCTTACTCCGAACCTGTATTTTTGTAGGTTGTAAGCTGCAGTAAGACACCGTACGGACTTCCTGCCGATATATGGAGCCTTGGCTGCACTGTATTGGAGATGTTAACACGACAAATTCCTTATAGTCATCTGGAATGGGTACCTCTCCTTAATTTACGACCTAACAAATGATATCCGATATATATAACTGATTTCGACGACCCTTTTCGGGAAATAGCATGGGCTTTTCGCATAGGCTTGCAAATGCCTCAACTCATCTATGCCGGATTTCTTTTTAACAGTTTCAGGCACTGCTCAGGATTGAAAGTGGGAAGCTGCCCAAGATTCCACATTCCCTATCCAGAGATGCTCGGGACTTCGTAAAGCAATGCCTGCGAGTAAATCCTGTTGATCGCCCGACCGCTGCACAGCTCCTAGACCATCCATTCGTGAAGAGGCCACTTTCCAATTCGCCAACATCTCCTCTTACTATTGATTCTCCCGATTTATGATTAGAGAGACGTTGTTGGACCTATACAAGGTCTCGAAAGGATTCGCAGTAGTACGATACATGCACGAGAGCTATAGAAAGGGGGAGTCATTTGAAAGCAGTTTGTATTAGAACTCTTATTCTTTCAGACCATTGAAGCATCATGTAATGTGTATCATGTAATGCATTAGAAGTGAGCTATGGGTTGTATGCATGTACATAGAAATTAAAATAAGATTTATATTTGGATTCAAGGAAATTCTTGCCTAGACCTGGTCCAAAACTAAAATTTTTTACTGCAATGATCTTGGCCTTTAAGTGATGCGATTCCTAACCAATCTGATCACTCGAGCCCGGGCCAGAATTGCTACATTTTCATGATTCAATTTTGGACCGGTCCTAAGGAAAGATTTATCTATAGATGCATGTGAGTTATAATTCATCTGACAGCAGAAATATGATACGAACCTCCTTCCTCTCCATTAGGTCGAAGTCTATTCTTCGTGGGCTTGGAAAGAAGAATTGGCCCGGTGGGTTGGTCAATTAGGCCCATCCGGACGGGGCTTTGGTGATTGCAAGCTTGCATTACGCATGCATCCATTCATGACCCATTTAGCCATTGAGCTTGCTAACTCATGGGCCGAGAAAGATACAGCTCGGCTAGAACCCACCATCATTCTTTTTTAAATAATATTACGAAATATTCTTATATTATTAAGTTTTTTGGCCAATTATCCTATTAATGGAAATTACATTTTTTTCCTGTAAGAAAACGGGGCAAACGCCCATAAAAGTTAAAAGAGTACATGTATGGGGGACCAAATCCCCGATAATATTACCTAACAACAAATTTTTTAAGCCATTCTAAGTTTGAGTGTCAATCATTTGTAGTCTCACTATTCTCAATTACAGTCGACTGTATAATCATCTACTTTTAACACGAATTAAATCACTTATTCAAATCACAGTAATTGTTCCCAAATACTGCTATAAGATGTCTAATCAATGTTCAATATATAATTAATTTTATACAACTGATAAGATATTGCAGAGATGCAACTATACCTAACAAGTGAAGTTATGGAGAAAAGAAATTCAATTACAAATGAATATTTTTTCATATATATATATATAAACACATCTATTATATAAAAATGGATATTTATAAGTTCATATCATGGTTAAATACAAGACTGAAGACTCCGTACAATACATTATCATTCAAAAGTGCCTACTAAAATACTAACGACTGAGCCAAGTTTATCATTCGGCTCCAAGAATTTATATTGTTAATGATCCAACATTAGAGCAAAAGGTTAAAATACTTCAGTCATTAACCATAAAATCCTCGATGCATCAATTACCTCCTTTCCTTTGGAGTCCATCGACAATATTTCGCTCTCATATGTTCTGAAATGTGAAGAAGATATCGAGCCCGCCACCCCTTAATCGATTAAACATTTCCTGAGCTAAATTATCTTGCCAAGCAGTCCGCTAATTACCATAGCGTTTGATAACAAAGTTAAGTTTGATTTAATTTAATCTAATTTGATTTGAGGGGATGAAAACAAAAATAGTTGTGAAAAGTATATGGAAAAATTTGAGAAGAAGATAAA
This sequence comes from Punica granatum, assembly GCF_007655135.1. Lineage (NCBI taxonomy): Eukaryota > Viridiplantae > Streptophyta > Magnoliopsida > Myrtales > Lythraceae > Punica > Punica granatum. The sequence continues at coordinate 2,411,396 of NC_045130.1, forward strand.
AAAATAATTATTGTGTTGTTGAATTGAGAAAAAAAAATGTTGAAATTGAAGAAGAAATGCTACATAGTTGAGAGAATTTGATATTAAAAAATTAATTTAGATAATAGAACAGATAAAGTATGAGAGAAGATTTTAAAAAATAAAAAAAAAATAATGATTGTGTTATTAGATTGAGAGAAAAATTAAGTAAAATCAACTTTATTACCAAACATAACACATACCTCAACGTGTTTAATTTTACCAACTCACCAAACGAGATAGAAGGGCAATACAATAGAGATGGTTCGGAAGGCGAGATGTTATGAGATGAACTTAACTCACCACGTCATCTATGAACTAATCCACCAGATGAGTGACACGTGTAAAATGATACCACCGAATATTTCAAAAAGCCCTCACTTTTCGTTCCTTTATAAATTGGCCCCAACTCACTCGCTCTCTCCCCTCTTTCATCCCCGCTCCTTCCCGAGCAGCTGCACTACACGTAGCCTTGAGTCCATACACTCTCTCCTTCATCTGTTCTACTCAAGCAGTCCCGTCTCCCGTCTCCCACCTCCCGTCCTCGTCGGTGACTTCGGCCTTTCGATGTGACCCCCGTAATATCTCTCTCTCTCTCTCTCCTCCCCCTTCTTTCCCCTCAACCCTTGCTTCTACACCTTTGGCCTCAGAATCGGGCCTCCTTCCCCTCCCCTTAACTCGGCAATCAAGGTCTCGAATTTTGTGACGAGCTCCTAGCCGCTGCTATGAGTTCGAATCTCTTGGACCTCAAAGATCCAACGAGAGAGGAAAAGAAATATATTGCAGAGACGAAAGGGGGGAGAGAGATTACAGAGTTGGAAGAGCAGAAATCTCGACGATGACGTTGATAATGAGGAGTTGTTGCTTATGACAACCAACATCGTTGAAAATCCAAGCGGCGGCGGGAAAGAGTCGTCAGAAGCCCGAGTGTTGACGATAGGAGAGAGAGGGAGGTGGAGGCGCGTGAGGAAAGTAGGGAGAAATAAGAGAGAGAAAGGATTGGGTTTGGTTTCTATAGGAATTAAAAGCTTGGGTGCTACTTAAATATTTTGTGGGTGTATCTTTGCATGTTTTGCCCAATTGGTGGCGTGGACTATAATGCTCCGTTTGATTTCGCAGTTAAAATTGCAAAAATTTTGACTTTAATTTTAACTCAACACACTATACAATCATTTATCATTTTCCACAATCAAAATCAAAGTTACTTTAATTCTGAAACCAAACGCACCATAAATGACGTGGTGGATCAAGCTCATCTAATAATTTCTCGAAAACGATGATGCAATAACTTCGTTGAAAGAGATGGAGTTGTAAAGGGGGAGGAAGATAATCAAATGAAGGGAGCTAAAAATTTTGAGAGCTTGAGCCTTCAATGAAGGAGACGTAATCCGTTTGGTTTCGGAGTCGCGATTTAAAATTTCAATTTTAATTTTAATTCAATACACTACATAATAAAAATATATTTTTTTAAAGTTAAACTGGTGGGCCTCATATATTATTCAATATACAATCTCATACACTACCCAATACACTACACAATAAAACTGATGAGATCCACAGGCCTTATATATATATATATTTATCTTTTTTCACAGTTAAAATCAAAGTTATAAATTCAAAATTTTAATTCTGAAATCAAACGCAGTTGTGGTGTTTCCAAGGTGAAGATGGAAAGGAAGAACGGGTAAATAAGAGATTAAAAAATCCGATTATGGGATCCCCAATGCTACCTATTTCAAATGGATTTTGATTTTTGTCTCCCGTCGGATTAGTAATCTCTTGGAAAACCCATATATTATTTTCCTGGGAAAATCTTTTCGGACAAGCAATGTTATATACATAGGGAAGTTGGCAAAATCCAGGAAAAATTCTATTACGGTGTACTTGATTTCAGAATTAAAGTAGAGTTGAATTTTAATTTTAATTGGGTTGTAATGATTGTGTTGTTAAATTATGAGGAAAAGTATGAAAAAGTAATGAATATTTGAGATAATTTAATATTAAAAATTGAATTGAATATAATGGAGTTGTATGTGAGTTTATATATGGAGCTCACCTTTTTAAATTGGAAGAATTAATTTTTGTTATGTAGTGAGTAAAGTTGAAATTATAGTTAAAATTTTAAAATAAGATTGCAAAATCAAACGACATGTAACCTTCCCACTAACAAATCAGCCCCCCTTTTTTTTCTTTAATGCACAGCGATGCTTATGCTAAATAAGGTTTGGGATTTCGATTAGTAACTGTGATCATAAGAACGACCGGATCACATCACACCACGGGCACTCCAAACTCTTCGTTTGAAGGTTCGACGGCGTCTCCGCTCATTCATTTGGTACGACTGAGGTGATATAAGTACTTTTAAAAAAAATTGATTTTTAAGTAAAAGCAATGTTTTCTGTTCTTCGAGTTAATAGGTGTTTATAAAATGCACTTGTATTTATTCTCTATTTTAAATATTAATTTTAATTTCAATATTTTCAAAATATTATCTTTCAAATACTTTAATTTATTATGATGTTAACATTTATTTATTAACAATTATATTTTAATATTTTCGTATCAGTAACAACACTCTCCAACAAGCCTTAATTGAAAATCTCTTGATTTAAGATTATACGGACATCGCTGAACCTATACAAGTTCCTGAAAGGAAAAACTGCTTCGATAGCGCACCACGTGTGTGCATAGCTAGAAACATAGCCATTCAAAACCAGATTAAGGGCTTTTTGATTTTACCTATGATTGAAGCTTTCATATAACTCAGAACCTCATCCTTTGATTTCGAATGTGGGGTGGGCTATGTGACATAGTTTGTGGGCGTAATCTGCCCTCATAAATTTTCCACGACAAATTCACCGAGAAGATGAAAAGGAAAAATTGCCTCCATAAAAGAAAAGCAAGATTGATAATTGAACGCAAGAAATTCTCCCCTAGATCTGATCCACAATTTAAATTATGGACCATAACACAGTATTGGCTCTTACATAATGTGATTTCCATCCAACCTATGCAAGCCCGTGCCAGAAGTGCTGCGATCCACGATTCGATTCCAGACCACATCCAGGGGAGGTTCATCTATAGGTGCCGGAAGTGCTGCGATCCACTTAGGCCCGGCCCACTCGAGGCCTTATTGATTGCATATCCATTACGTGCATGGGGAATATACATACATACATACATACATACATATATATATAGAAGAACAGATTATCGGGACACGAATTGGCCTTGGCCCATCGACTGCAACTAATTTTCAGTTGAGCGCCAGTTTACTTTGACCGAGAAGTATTCGTTACTGAGTTGGCCAATCACTATACTATAGGTAAAATTTTCAAATTAAGAGTGTATACTTTGTAAACTGTTATCATATCTCGTAATTTAGAACACTCTGCCTTAAGAAAATGCCTTGAAGTATTACTGCATATGTCACACTAATATAATGCATTCTGATTATTAAATCCTTCGGAATGCATAGCTCGAAATGATGATGACTATGATATGTGAGCGATCAATATTGAATAGGAACAAGTACGTCAAGTAAGAAAAAAGAAGAAGAGCATTTCATGGCTACATAGCCTGTAAATACTAAATATTATTTTCCATAAATGTCTACCCAAAACAATTTATTTATGATAAATATCAATTCGTCTTCTTCCTAGATTAAAATTAGTACATGGATATTATACTAGGCACATAACCCTTTTTATAACCGAAAAAGAATTAGCAGACAGAAATTCACCAGCTCATTTTTTTTTCTTTTGGTGATTTATTTTTTGGTGATTGGCTCTTTCTTACTTTCCCATTACGATCTGCTTCAACATATCCTAGCAGCTTTGCTAGCTCATGCAGGAGAAGAAAGTTCTTAAACACTGTAACTGTATGTATGATTGGTCATGTGCACATACAAACATGTTCTTCTCTTGAAACACAGTCACCATATTTCCAACGGATTTTCTCTCGGCAAATCCATTGAAAAGAAATTTCAAAATTTCCGAGAGGATTTTCAGTCGGAATTGCCGAGGACAATTCTCTTCCGAAAAAAAAAAAAATCTCACCAAGGCCTTTTTGAGGTAATTTTTTCCTCGGAAATCAAATTGATTTTTGCCGGATTTTGGACCGATCCTTCCCTCGAAAATCAAGCAAGTTCTTAAAGTGAGGGAACAGAAAATGTAAAAATCGTGAAGAAATACTATACTGAGTGGTTGACATAATGAATTATTTATCGAAAATTAATATGGGATTCTTCATGCATGCATGCATATATATTGTCCAGAAGTTTTTTCTCGCTAGTTGACGCATGCATCCCCAAGTACTAATACGAGTCATACGAAGTACTGCGTTAAATACATGATCAGCAGCGACAGATATATCAGTCTAATCTACGAGCTTATTTACTTGACATAGCAGCACTACATATAGCCGACTGTCCTGGCTAGCAAAAGCTGCCCCCGCTGTCTCCTCAGCAGCCACCCCCGCCACCCCCACCGCCTCCTCCACAGCCGCCTCCGCCCCCACCACCGCCTCCTCCATAGCCGGCCCCGCCACCTCCTCCACCTCCGCAGCAGCTCCCACCTCCGGCCGGAGCTCCTCCAGCGCCAGTGTCCACGTAATTGGCGCCGCCAGCCCCGATGCCGCTGGTGCTGATACCAGCACCTCCGCTACCACCATGGGTGGTTCTTTGCCCTCTCGGACGGTTTTTATCGGATATGCAGCAGCACAGAGCGATAAGCAAAATAAGGAAGCAAAAAAGAACCAGCGGAATAAACCACAGTCTCTCCATTGACATTGAGCTGAGAGAAGAGATAGAAATGGGAACAATAGACCAGAATCCACGTACAATGTTGCCAAACAGTGACCGATGCATGCTTATATATACTAAAAGGCTCTAAGGCCCGTTTGGATAGAACCGAAGTGGAAACCCCTCCCCTCCTCTCCGGTTCTTTTTGTTTCCCTTCTATCCAAACATAGGATAAGAAGTAAAAGACTATTTGGTCCTATCCTCGATGCCTTCTACGTACAGATAGCCTCATACGAATGGTTTGACCCAATCGATATCAATGCATCGCGACGCACATTGAATGTTCGGGATGCATTTAGTAACTATGATGTGAACAACCATTGATCAAACCACATGCACCGAGAGCTCATTTCGCAGGGTCGCAGAATAGCTGCTAATAAATATGTAGTCATTCCGGGAGCTTTTTCCCATTTTCAAACAATTGACGCTTCCACAGAGCTTAGAAAATTTCATTCTTTGGTTTTAGATATGTGGTGAGCTAATGGGTGCTAGAGTTTGTATGCATCATCCACAAGCATAATAATTAAAAGCATTTAATGCATGTAATTAAATGTACATAAATCTCTTACTAGATACAATTGAGAGAAAAATTTTGTTGTAATTTTTCAATTATATATAAGTAATAAATGCATATGACCAGTTAACTTAATGCGAAATTATGAAAACTGAGCATAGCTTATATAAATTAATTTAAAATTTTTGATATTCTTACGAAAGTTAATGAAGCATATATATAATTTACCATAAAAACTAAGTACATATATATATGTACAAGTATATTAAAAAGTAAAATTTAACGTGTTAAAAATAAGAATCATGAATCATATAGAAATTACCTTTAATAAATTCTAAAGCAATAAGAAATATATTAAAAATATATCTAAAAAATAGAGTTAATATACATATTAAAAAATATATGTAATATCTAATTATATATAGAACAATAACAATCCTTAACTGCGAAAGAGGATTATATAAATTGAAAAAATGATATTATATAGAATAATAAAAATCTTTATCCAGAAAGAATATTCCATAAATTCGAAATGTAATATAAAAAAATAAATATATTTAAAATAAATAAATATATATAATACAAACTAACATTGTGAAAGAAATTAAATAAATTCATAAAATATAATAAGAACGTTGATTATAAAATTATAATTGCATCATTCAAAAGCATTCATGCAACCCTATTGAAAATTATTTTTGAAAATTGATTATGAAAACTTTTATATTCAGTAATAATAATAATAATAATAATAATAATAATAATAATAATAATATCTTAATCCGTGATAATTATTATTTATAAAAAAATATAAATATATGAATATAAACCCGTACAACGCACGGATTGAACACTAAGCAGAAAATTTGCCACCACAAGAGAAAACAAAACAAGATTTACGAGGCAAAATATGAGCCGCAACGATCATAGCCCTTACATGATGCGAGTCCCGTTCTAATTATTGCAGGGCAAGGCCATAATTGCCGCAATCCACGATTCAATTTTTGGACCGGTTCCAAGGATGGACGTTTATACTGATCGCGAAGTGCTTTTACCACATTTTGAGCTCTTGTGCTGTATGCATGTTAAGGTCACTTATATTGAAATCGAGAACAACACCTTAACAAAGAGAACTCGGGCGGAGAATAATATTGGTCGACACGCTGTTGTATATACAACAAAAGTCTATGTAAGTGTTCGTTTTCACATTTAAATGCGCACGATGAGTTTAATTATCGTGTCTAAAATAGGAGTACATGTGTTCTCTGTGGACTAGGAAGTACTAGTTAACCTACATTGTCCTGATCAACATATCTCCATCCCCGTACATACTAAAAGGCCTTAAGGTCAAAAGAGGGTGTAGCGCAGTAGTGCACTCTATCGCCTGGTAATTAAGAGGTTCCGGGTTCAATACCCAATGAGACTACCCGTACTCCTTTATTAATTAATTGTGATTTCTATTTCATTATACTATACTCATGATCTTCCTTGTAATTAGAAAATGGGTGGCTCTAAGGCTTGTTTAGATAGAACCCGAATGGAAAATCCCTCCCCTTCCTTCCGTTTCTCTTTATTTCCCTCCTGTCCAAACATATGATAAAGAAAAAATAGACCGTTTGGTCCTTAATTAATAATGCCTTCCGCAGCTAGCCTCAGATGAGTGGTTGGCTCGATATCAATGCATTCCTATGCATATATTGAATATTCGGGATCCGATTAGTAACTATGATTAGAACAGACATTGATCTTGGCACATGGATCGAATGGTCATAACTACAAAGGTTGCGGAATAACCAGTTATAGATATATAGTCATTTTGAAAGCACTTTGATAAGTCAGTCTACTGCTTCAACAGCTTCGCGGAGTAGTTCTGGAATCTCTGACCTAAAAATAGAATCGATTCTAGCCAGAGTCACACTATTCTGGTCATTTAATTGAACATGCAAGTGCTATATCATAGTTCTCCAAAACCGTATCTTAGACGAAGCAGTGGTATATCTGACATTCGAGTGCCACGTCAACATCTTCTTCAATAATCGTGACTTCAATTTTTTATTCCAATCTGGTGTAAAGCAAATTTTATATACTTTGGACATACTACGAGTGTATATTAGTCGGTGAGTAGCTTGAAGAAAGCGCCCTGAGTCCCCCTACTCCCGAAAAAGAATAGGATTGAGATACCAAGCTCATCTATCGGTGTTCATCCTACCAAAAAAATATATATATCAAATTCTAAAAAATTTCATTAATTACAATTAACAAGTTAAATAAAAAAGATCGGACAACGAAATACCTCCTTACAAGCTGATATATGTACAACAAATTGACATCAGGAGGAATTTGCAGGACCGGTGCATGTATGATTCGGTATGGATATTCTATCACATACATCAATGCGCGTAGGTCGCTACAAAACATAATCTTGTAGTTCAAGATACGTTTTTGTCTTGTCTTCTTTCATATTGAAGAGAACAGAATGTGTGAAATTTCCTGGGATATGTTTCCACCATACATGCTGTAGACCTAGACCTCCAGTGCTTATGCGTGGCTTCAAGCAGGAGTGAAGGTGAACCTCTTGGTGATCGACCACGACAAGTGAATATGTCTGTCCCAGAAATGAACTCTTAGAGAATCCGGCCCTTCACATCGCTGCGATCGTGAACAAATTTATCATCGGTGCAATGGAAGCAAGTGACTGAATAGCCTTCGAGTCTTGGATGCACATTGGCGAATTGTGAGATTGCATGCGGTGATCCGACAACTGGGGTATAAATTATCCTAGCTTCTTGATCTGTCTGTGCTTGAACTTGGAATGCAAAAGAGCACAAGTGTTGCGCTCACAAGCTTCTTCAGAAGAGGAAATTCATATTTCAATATAAAAGGTGATCAATCCCACAACTTCCTCGAGAGAAATCTTACCTCATCACAGCCGGGGGGGGGGGGGGGGGGGGGGGGGGGGGGGGGGGGGGGGGGGAGTTGAAGGTGAGCTTTACCGACGGTGGTTAGGTGGCTGCGAGATGGATATGAATTTGATTACCTTTGAAGATGCCCAGGAGACAACGCACTAGAGAGCACAGTTCAGTAATTCAGTTTCTCTTATTCTATGGTTATGGTCGCCGCGCTAAGTAGAAGGATACACCAATAATCTTGACCGCTGAATCATGCAGTTCCCAAAACCAGATTGATTTCAAATTTGGTACTAACCATTTCTTCCCTGCACCGAATAGATTTAATGATAGTGGTCTATATTCAGTTCAAGCTTAAATTCATAAGGTCAGTTCAATAATACTTGGACCGTTTCCGACAAGTACGACTGATCCTATCCATCAAACCATATCACATCTCAGTTAAGCAGTTCTAGATATGCAAAAAGAGCTACTACGCTAAGAGTTCATGCACACTGACTACGTTTGCTTCCACCGATGAAAGCTCCATTAGGTCAACTTGCGAGACTTAGGATTAATTCAGTCCCGGCTTCAGTTGGTCTCGTCTTCATCCCTCTGCAGTATCAAACGAAAACATTCAAGATGTCAGATCCAAAGGTTATAAATAGGAAGATGCTGGTTACAGAGTGACCAACACCGAACGACAAAAGATGCAAGGAAAGATGTCGATTAATACCTGGTTATGTTCTCTCTCACGCAGTCCACGTCCAAGTTTTTGCACAGCCATCTGTTTCCAAAATGTAAATGCCACTAAGACGGGTTTGTGTGCATGGAGAGACAGAGACAAAGAGAGAAGGCTGAAGAAACAAACCTGAATGTTCTCTTTAATAGAGTCATTGTCTGGATTCAGTTCCAGAGCTGTAAAAATTATACCGGAATTAGGTAATGCTTGTTTAATACTAATATCTAAGATTGGGAAAAGGTTCAACCCTGGATTGTCATCCAAAAACAAATTCATTTACAACATCCAATCACGGGATTATTTTCTTTCATTTTCCCCAAGTGCCTTTTTAAGTATAGACCTGTCAAATGGCTAATTCGAGGAATTGCCTAGCAAAGCTCCAAAAGATATGAAATTACATTGTCTCGACCATATTAGTTCCAAATAATTCTTACTAAGGTGGTTTTATTGGCTAAAAGAATTAAAGAAGTAAAGCCCCCCCTTGGAACAGGGTACAATTAAGCCCACGAGCAAACAATTCAAAGACCAAAAGGCTTTCATTCATCCTATCACGATACTGTAGATAAAATACATTTCCAGAACTGAGGTTTGACGAAACACATACTAAATCTCATGTCAGTTGCAACAGATAAGATGGTATTATTCTCATGCCTACCTTTCTTAAACCCCTTCTCAATAGCTTCACTGTACTTCCCGAGAGCATAATATACAGCACCAAGACTATTATATGCATTCCAATATTTGGGGTCAAAGTGAATGGTAGCAAGGCAGTCTTCAAAGGCTTCATTGTACTCACCGATCATACAAGATGCGAACACGTGAAAGGAAAGATGGAGACCAGGAAGACGCCAATAACCAAATTTAGAAGAAAATCAACAACTTGTTTGTATCGCAGTGTAGGGAGGGCAATAACCCTCCATAACTATGACCCAAACAAGCTACAAGAATTTCAAACTCTGTGAAGTATTGTTCAGAAGCTATTTTATATTTTGATACATAGATATGCAAGTGGAACTGTGTGTCTGGAAAAAAGCTAGGTATGGAGAAGTATGCAAATGGAGTACATTATCATCCTATATAAGAATCAACCATCTCAGGTGCAAAGAACCTTGTTATATGGTCACAATACTAACAGTTCATTAATTTCAGATGTTGGTGCTGACCTGTCAGCATAGTAAGTCGCACTATCTCCATGAAGTGCAAGGGCACATGTATAGAGCTGAATTGCATTAGAAGTCTGATTCGACCCCATAGCTTTGTCGCCTAACGAAAACACAATATAATATTATAACACTCAACCATTTGCACTAAAAATATTTTCTTGAAATGACAGCGATGAATACTGTTTCCTAGCCAGTAATTGTGAACTGGACTGAGAGATGCATATAGAAATTCGCACATACCACGTAGAAAGTCAAGACAACCATTTGATTACGTTTACTGTTTATGAAGTATCACTAGATGTAATATGCCTATGCTTTTTGATCAAATTGAGAGATCTAGAACAAGAAAGGGACAGTGCCAGCAAAGAGAATACAATCACCTTGTGATTTCAAGTTTTCAGCCACGTTGTAATTGTTAAATTCACAGCATTCAGAACCTTCCAGCTCCTGATGCAACGCAAGGTACATGATTGTAATTCTATCGATCAAGACAAGTATGGACAGAAAAGGGGGAAAATGTAACATTTGCATACTGAACAGTACAAGTCTATTGGCAAGCACGCAAAGATATGTGACCAATCACAATGTTTTGTTGAAGACACCGAGATATCTTACTATCTTATATCAAGGCTCATAAAAATTATGTTATATGACAACTCTATGTTAAAGCCTTTGAAAATATGACTGCTAACTTAAATGCCCCCAATCACAGTATGTGCTGGCACACTAAAGATAAAAATAAACCATAAGCATGAAAGTTGGATGATGTGGTAGAAGAAGCGGCAAGTCGGTACCTGAAGAAAAACAGGTTCTGACGACCCTATGTCAAGAGAAATTGCATGAATGGATATGATCTAGCAGGAGAATGTGGAATCCCTAGTTAGTGAACCCAGCTCCAAACCCAAGCAAGATTCGACCCAAGATGAGCATGGCAATATTCTGAGCACCACTGTTGATGGCTGCTCCGGCCAAGAATGTGCTACCGCCTAGCACCATTATGTTCCTACGTCTGAATGCAGCTGTGAGTCGGCTTGCCGCAAAAGAGGCAACCAGTCCAGTAATCACCACAAGAAATTTTGTATGTTGTGACGAATTTTATTACTACGAAAGAAATTTTATAAGTATATTGATATAAGAATATTAAATTATACAAAATAAAGTCATAATGCGCATATTTAATATGTGTGTAGATACATATATATTTCTATATATACATACACATATCTTCAATATTATGTGGGCGCCGAAAACTAAGTATTCCCATCATAATTAACATATATGTATATACATACATAATATGCATGTATATACATACCTAATATGCATGTATATACATATTTAATCTGCATATTATGATAAAAATGTTAAATTACACTAAATAAACTCTCATAGTGTACATATAGTGTACATACTTAATATGTATATAGATATATATATATATATATTATATGTATACACTATTTTTAATATTGTATGAACGCTATAAACTAAGTATTTTTATAATAACTAACATATATGTATATACATATTCTCACATATTGTGACACACATTATATAACGTTTTCATCACGAAAATAAGTTTATCACCATAAGTTATAAGATATTGTGATCAAATGTTATTTTGTCACGATATACTTATTAGGACGAATTTATTTTGATAAGACCCATAACAAGTTATTCACTATTTTCGTGGCAAGAAATTGTATCTATTATTGTAAATGTAAAGTGAGGACGTGAATGAGATCAAGACCTGGCTGTCATAGACACAGAACATGTTCGTCTTGGCCTCGGATGCCTTCCGGAGCACATCCGGGAAGAATTTCTGCAGGAAAGGCACCATCGTGGTGACACTACTTGCGTTTTAATGGCATAAGATACATCAGTTTCATCAAGATGTATTCACATTGTGCACTTCTCATTAATGGAATTATTTGCTTGTTGCAACAAATACAATTCATTATGACCTAAACAAACAGCATGTCACTCATGAGATTGTTATCAGAACAAACCTATCCCAATTTCCTGTCCTATAGACCAAAAAGTTTGATGAAACATCGCTATTAGAGTACATCAATGATGACGCTTTTTTTTTTCCTCCAAGCCATGCATAGATAAACGTCGACGTCAAGTTTAGAAAAACATCGAAAGGAATCAATTTAGACTTGCCGACAAGGATTACACGAGGTGGCAACACGAGTTATGCAAGGGATGATTGAATTACAGTTTGGGACGTGTATCCAAATTAATTCCCACTCCTTTCTACGATAAGTATATATATGCAATTGGTTACTTCGAATGACTTCGCAAAAAGTCTCGGGAGCCGACATTACGGTGTCACCTGCCCGATCTGAGTTGGATGAAATTAACCTTTTTTTTCTTCTGAATAATACCATAATTTATTGAATAAACTAAAGGTCCGAGGTACAGGGATATCCATCAAACAAACAAAAGACATCAAAGTTCGGCATGAAACCCATTTTGTGCGAGTCGGATCTCGGATCTCGGAATCCATGTACAACGCCATTCCGAGAAGCATTAACCATTAACCTACGGAACTCATATTAACAACCTATTCAATTCCTAATCGGATCCTACTCTAATCAAGCGGGGGTCCACCAGAGCAGTGAGATCAATTATCAGCTTTTCAAATTGTGGCTCTTCCTTTTTTTTTAACTGAAAAAATTGTGGCTCTTTTGGGCCATATTTTGGGGCCCACTAAATGCCCAAACCGTCAAACTGCCCACGCCCACTCTCTGTCTTCTCTAATTCATATCTTACAGTCCCTTTTTATTTTGGTCCTCTAATTATTTCTGTTCATTGTTCATATTTTCTAGAACATACAAGCAATGGATCAATGCCATTGCAACTGGGAATTCTTTGTTCTAAACCCTCCCGATCATATATAGATGTTCTAATTCCGATTCCAGCCATGTCCTGATGTCAAAAAATTCAAGTTAATTATAGATCCGAATATGTCTGAATAAGTAAATGTGCTTAATCTCTTCAAAAAAATAAATTAGATCCGATAATCATCGAACGGGAAATACCATTGTTAATCTTTCAAAAGTTTGAAGAATATAGATTGTACCGGAGATCGGTTCAAACTGTCTGAATCATCAAACTGTACAGTTTTCCGAGCTCATATATTAACCGTGATGAGCATAGCATATTCCAATGATATGCTATTAAAAAATTCTCAATTGGTTTGTGGTTTCGTGTATGGCTGTCGGAAACCTCTCATTAAGTTCTTTTTCATCACAGATGGAATTTTATAACTGCAAAATAGAATGATAATTAAGATATAAAGCAGCAATCGTACCAATTTGTTATTATTCTTAATCAATAATCATTTACATCATATCATTTGGCTTCAGAACTGCAGAAAAATAGTCGAAACAGAACTTGAAATGCCAATATCGTATCCATAGATGAGTCCACTGGTTGCTGCAACGATGCAAGTGACCACCACGGATGCCGTTATCTTCCCCCCAAAGTCGGCGACATGCCCATCGCCGGCATCAGAGAAACTCCCGTCAGCCATGGTTGTTTTCCTTCACCTTCCCACACTTTCTCGGAGTCCGAACCGGGAACTGAGGTAATGAGGCCTTCAGCTTCAAAATATGCAGGCGAAGGCCACGGAGGAAGAGAGAGTGGTCGAAAGTCCAAGTGTCATTCTTTTGTCGGGTCGCATAAGAAAGTCTTTACTTATATAACGACAAAAATGTAAATGTAACCTACCTGAATCGATTTACGTTATTCTATGTCTATTTTCCTTAAAAGTAAAATTTTAAATTCGATCTTTGTAAATTGAAAAAATTGAGAGCTATGACTTGGGGTCTTTTTGCTTAATCAAAGCCGACTCAATTTGAATATGAATTAGTCCTGGCCAACAATTCTATATGCCAAGTGGTTTACAGTCCCCCAAAAAAAGACAAAAAAATTCAACGTTACGTACTTATCATGCAATTGCAAATTGCGAAGTGAGTCATACACCGTGTGATCTTCTACATTTAATTCAGTAATTAATATCACCTAAGTCCACTCTATACACTATTATTAGAAAATTAATAGATGATTAATTAATGATTTTGAAAATACCGCCATGATTCTGTCTTAGAAAATTAACTATTTCTGCGTCATTTTCTTTTTGGAGTTATCTAATATATATGGGTCAGAGCAGAAAAAAATAAAAAATATATATATATATATGTATGTATGTAGATATAGGGTAGCTGGTCACAGAGAGTATTTAACGTCGGCATTTAGTCCCTCGCTCTCGAATTATCAAAATTGGAACTGTAATAAATGATTAATTCCTTCCCAGTAATGAAATTATTGACGGTAAACAAATTTGTATATGTTGAGAAATGCTGCTATTACACAAGAACGGGAATAGAATTCGATTTAGCATCTTACCGTAAAAACAGCAGATTTCATTTATGTGACTTGGTGATGGGAATACGAAATTATTGACCTTGTGATTTTACACAAATGTAATCTACGAAGGCAGTCATCACCATGAAGCGAGGAATATGAGTTGTCCAGTAGTCGAAGTGGCTTACCGTTATTAGAAATGTCTGTGACAGAACAGAACAAAGGTTGTCTGGATAGTTCACAGCTGACATGCCGATACTCTGCCCGACCAGTATTATCCTCGTTAAAAATCAGCATGTTCGGTATAATTTATCTTGAATCTTTTAGATACACAATTAGCAAAAAAAAGAAGAATGGCATCGAGGTCACTAGTTGGGGAATGAGGTGTATATCCTCCTCTTGAATATGGTCGCAAACGGCTCCCAGTTTGCCTGCTCGGCGACCTCGATACACTTGACCATGTAACTTCCCCTCGACTGGTGAAACCGAAGCCAAGACCAGCAAAAGCGGGCCAGGATCTCATTTAAATCGGATGTTGGTAGCATTTCCGACCCATCTTCAACACCGACGGATTTTCAGACTTCCATATCTTTCCTTCACTTCCATACTGATCCCTCTGTCGATATAAGGAAACAATAGATATCTGGAGCAGTGGAAATGCACGATTGTACCATGTCTAGTTTCTTAAACGAAACAGGATGGGAATTTGTCCAAATTTTGTACATTCATGTTCTAGCTCAGTAATGATATTGGACCTTATTTTAAGCCCATATAACACAACACGCCTGGGCTAATATGTATATATTTGGACCGTCTTGAAGCCCGGTCAATTATTAGTTTGTAAACATTACAATTTCCTGATTTTAAACGAAAATTGAACTACGTCTGTTCTGAATCTCATTTCTCCAATAAATTATCGATGCTCTTGACCACCAATTCAATGGATCGATACATCAAAATTTCACGAATATAGCAAACGAGCTGAGATTTAATATGAAGAAGTTTGACATTTTTATACATACTTACAGATGGGAATGTAGAAGCAATGCATATGTACACATACATATACATATACATACATATATATATATATATATATATATTCTAGGTCTAGGCTAGCTAGCTAGAAGATCAAGATGAATTTGCAAAACCAATTATTATAATATTTTAAGATCTGCAGGCATTAAATATATCTCCGATTTGCGGCATATATCTTCACATGCAATTAATCATATATATAGAGAATTAATCAGCCACGTACTATGTATTCGTGTTAGGAGCACTATCACTGTCATCACCGAATTTTTTCATATTCACCACTTTAGTCCTCAAATTATAATTTGCATCAATATAGTCCCCAATTTCATTTTATCTCTCAATTTGGCCCCGACATTAAATGCCGAGATGGAAAATCGTCATGGCACCTGAGTTGGCACTCAAGACATTAACATGAAGACACGTCATGAAATTAATGACACCGTTCTAGAGTCTCTCTCAATGCCCATGCAAGACGATGTCGAATGGAAGAGATCAAAAGCACGGATTTGCTCATAAATCCCCCATTTGCAATCAAAAGCCTAATTTCTGGTGAGAGTAAGAGAAATTGAAGCATCATAGGGGTTAAGGTACGACGTGTTATGTTTCCATCTTGAGAAGCTGCAATCGAGCACATTTGCGACAAAACGAGGTCAATATTGATGAATTTACTGTAAAGATTGTTCCTTTTTTTATTTCAATGTGATCCTTGCTGCTATGTGCCCTTGCCGTGGTCCATATGCTTGCTTTATTAAATGATGAATATGTTGGCATTGGAGTCAATGACGATGAAGATAATGAGAATAAGCCTGCATATTTTACTGATGGGGCACCATTTGGTATGCTACATTTGGAGTTGGAAATGGTCTTTCCAACCCTAAAACAGTTCAAACAAGCTATGAGGGACTACAACATATATCTTGGGAGGGTTGTGAAATTTGTAAAGAATGACGAGATTAGGGTTAAGGTAGTTTGTATAGAGGAGCATTGTGAGTGTGAGATATATTGTTCATGGTATGAGCCTCTTGATGGTTTTCATATAAAGACTTACAAACTCACGCACAGCTGCTAGTAGGGTGTTGAAGAATCCTTTAGTAAACAGGAAGTGGGTTGGAAAGAAGCTAGCGGAAGCTTTGAGACTTCACCCAACTATGACAACCAAAGATGCATGCAAATACATGCCTGCTAATTATCAAGTTCAGTTGGTTGAGATGAAATTTTATAGATCATTAGACATTGCTAGAGAGGTAGTAGAAGGTTATGAGAAGGAGCAATATACTCTGCTATGGGATTATTGTGCAGAGCTAAGGAGAAGCAACCTAGGACAACAACATGATTAAGTGTTGGGAGGATAAATCAGAGTGCTCCTACTAGGTTTGATAAATTTTACGTATGCTTTGAGGCTTGCAAGAAAGAGGCATTAGCTGCATGTAGACCCCTCATAGGTTGCGATGGATTTTTTCTGAAAGGATATTATGGAGGCACTCTCTTGGCAGCAGTTACACAAGATCCAAACAACTCATTCCATGTCATTGCATATGCATAATAATTAAAAGCATCTAATACATGAAATTAAATGTACATAAATCTCTTACTAGATACAATTGAGAGAAAATTTTCGTGGTAATTTTTCCATTATATATAAGTAATAAATACATATAAACAGTTAACTTAACACGTCATTATGAAAATTGAACCTAACTTATATAAATTGATTTAAAAATTTTGATATCCTTGCAAAAGTTAATGAAGCATATATATAATTTACCATAAAAACTAAACATATATATGTACACGAAAATATTAAAAAGTAAAATTTAACGTGTTAAAAATAAAAATCATGAATCATATAGAAATTACCTTTAATAAATTCTACAATAATAAGAAATATATTAAAAGTATATCTAAAAGATAGAGTTAATATACATATTAAAAATATATATAATATCTCATTTTATATAGAACAATAACAATACTTAACCGCGAAAGAAGATTATATAAATTGAAAAAATGATATTATATAGAATAATAAAAATCTTTATCCAGAAGGAAGATTCCATAAATTTTAAAAGTAATATAAAAGAATAAATAAATATATATATATATATATATATAACACAAACTAACATTGTGGAAGAAATTAAATAAATTCACAAGACATAATAAGAACATTGATTATAGAATTATAATCGCATCACTCAAAAGCATTCATACAATTCTATTGAAAATTATTTTTGAAAATTGATTATTGAGAACTTTTATATTCAATAATATAAAAATAATAAGTCAATTAATATCTTAATATGTGATAATTATTATTTATAAAAAATATAAATATATGAACATAAACCCGTGCAATGTACGTAATTCAACACTAAGGCAGAAAATTTGCCACCACAAGAGAAAAGAAAGCAAGATTTACAAGGCAAATTATGGGCCGCAACGATCCTAGCCCTTACATGATGCGAGTCCCGTTCTAATTTTTGCAGGGCAAGGCCGTAATTGCTGCAATCCACGATTCAATTTTGGGACCGGTTCCAAGGAAGGACGTTTCTATTGATCGCGAAGTGCTTTTACTACATTTTGAGCTCTTGTGCTGTATGCATGTTAAGGCCATCGAGAACAACGCCTTGACAAAGTGAACTTGGGCGGAGAATAATATTGGCCGATCCGCTAATGTCTATAAAATACAACAAAGGTCTATATAAGTGTTCGTTTTCGCATTTAAGTACACACGACGAGTTTAATTATCGCGTCTAAAATAGGAGTACATGTGTTCTCCGTGAATTAGGAAGTACTAGTTAACCGACATTTTGTTGATCAACATATCTCCATCCCCATATATACTAATAGGCTTTAAAGTCAAAATAGGGTGTAACGCAGTAGCACGCACTATTTTTTAATTTTTTTGCTAACCCGGGGTGTCCAGGCTTCACCTGATTAATTCCCGGGACTCTGTGAACCCCCGACGGCACACAAAGCGGGTAATTACGCCAAAGGCGCTCCGGTGGAGCCAAGGGGATTCGAATCCGGGATCGGGTGCAAGTTTAGGCGCACCTTAACCACTAGGCTAAACCCCTTGGGACATCCCTTTTATATAGTCAGCATTGACTCCTTTAAGATGCGGGATTGGGTGCAAGTTTATTGCCGGTCTATGTAAGTGTTTGTTATCACATTTAAGTGCGCATGACGAGTTTAATTATCGTGTCTAAAATAGGAGTACATGTGTTCTCCGTGAACTAGGATGTACTAGTTAACCAACATTTTGTTGATCAACATATATCCATCCCCATATATACTAAAAGGCCTTAAAGTCAAAAGAGAGTGTAACGCAGTAACCCACGCTATCGTCTGGTATCTAAGAGGTTCCGGATTCAATACCCAATGAGACTACTCGTACCCCTTTATTATCTAATTATGATTTCTATTTTATTATATTAGGCTCATAGTTTTCCTTATAATTGAAAAAAAATCGGGGCTCTAAGGCCTGTTTAGATAGAACCCGAATCGAAACTCCCTCCCCTTCCTTCCGGTTGTCTCTATTTCCCTCCTTTCCAAACAAATGATGAAGAAGAAATAGACCGTTTGGTCCTTAATTAATAATGCCTTCCGCAGCTAGCCTCAGATGAGTGGTTGGCTCAATATCAATGCATTCCTATGCATATATTTAATATTCGGGATCCGATTAGTAACTATGATTAGAACAGCCATTGATCATGGCATATGGATCGAACGGTCATAATTACGAAGGTTTTAGGATAACTAGTAATAGATATATAGTCATTTTGAAAGCAGACTGGTATCAAAGATTGAAGTCACAATTATTGAACAAGATGTTGACGTGGCACTCGAATGTAAGATATACCACTGCTTGGTCTTAGATATTGTTTTGGAGAAATATGATAGAGCACTTGCATGTTCAATTAAATGACCGGAATAACGTTACTCGAACTAGAATCGATTCTATTGTTAGTTCAGAGATTCCAGAACTCCTTCGCTAAGCTGTTGAAGCTTGCTGTAGATGAGTAAGTCAGTCTACTGCTTCAACAGCTTTGCAAAAGAGTTGTGGAATCTCTGACCTACCTAAAGATTGAATCCGTTCTAGCCAGAGTCTCGCTATTCTGGTCATTTAATTGAACATGCAAGTGCTATATCATATTTTTCCAAAACCGTATCTTAGACCAAGCAGTGGTATATCTAACATTCGGGTGCGATGTCAACATCTTCTTCAGTAATTGTGACTTTCAATTTTGATCCCAATCTGGTGTAAAGCAAATTCTGTTTACTTTGGACACATTACGAGCGTATATTAGTCGGTAAGTAGCTTGAAGAAAGCACGCTAAGTCCTCCTGCTCACAAAAAAGAATAGGATTGAGATACCAAGCGCATCTATCGGTGTTCATCCGACCAAAAAAAATTATCAAATTCTAAATTTTTTTATTAATTACAATTAACAAGTTAAATAACAAAGATCGAACAACGAAATGCCTTCTTACAAGCTGATATATGCACAACCAATTGACATCTGGAGGAATTTGAGGGGCTGGTTCATGTATGTATGATTCGGTATGGATATTCTATCACATACATCAATGCGAGTAGGTCGCTACAAAACATAACCTTGTAGTTCAAGATACGTTTTTTTTTTGTCTTCTTTCATATTGAACATAACAGAATATGTAAAATTTCCATGGTATACTGCCCATTATCATGGAATCGTCTTAATCCCCTTGTAATGGCCCGAAAAATACTAATGAAATCTCCTTGGATATGTTCCCGCCATGTACATGCCGTAGACCTAGACCTCCAGTGCTTATGCGTGGCTTCAAGCCAGGAGTGGAGGTGAACCTCTAGGTGATCGACCACAACAAGTGAGTATCGTCTGTCCCAGAAATGAACTCTCAGAGAATCTGGCCCTTCACATAGCTTGTGATCGTGAAAAAATTTCTCATAGGTACAATGGAAGCAAGCGACTGAATAGCCTTCGAGTCTTGGATGCACATTGGAGAGTAGTGAGATTGCATGCGGTGATCCGACAACTGGGGTATAAATTATCCTAGCTTCTTGATCTGTCTAAGCTTGATCTTGGAATGCAAAAGAGCACAAGTGTTTCGCTCACAAGCTTCTTCGGAAGAGGAAATTCATATTTCAATATAAAAGGTGATCAATCCCACAACTGAGATGGATATGAATTAGATTACCTTTGAAGATGCCCAGGAGACAACCCACTAGGGAGGTTCGGCCCACTGCCCCAAGTTTTCTTACCTCGAGGAACTGAAAGAAGAAGGTATATTCAAATTATTAATTTCTAGCCCCTGAAGTTTTTCTGCCAGCACCCAGCAGGAAGTTAATTGAGATGATCAGAAACTTTGAGGGGCAAATCGAAACTGGGCTCTTGATTTTGATAACTCCCCCCTCTATTTAATTTTCAAGAATGTATAGATTGCTGCCAACTTATTAACCACGACTAATTTGGTGATTTTCGGCTTTGATGAAAAGGTTCCCTATCCCCCGTTCGGGTTTACCAAGTAAATAAATGAACTCTTCGTGGGAAGGTTGACTCAGTTTGCTAAGAGAGCGCTCACCCAACTCAACATCGAACTGCCCGTGCCCTTCAATATCCTCTTCTTCTACATTGCATCAGTAAATCCTAGGACGGGGTAGTTTGTTACAGATGAGGAAGATGAAGACTAGACACACAATTGCACTTTTATCTCCTCGTGGTTACTAGGAAGCTCTTTGTATCGTAATCATCGTGCAAGAAAAACGCAGTCACATGGTGCATTGGTTCAACATTGATAGTATAATCAAGCACAGTTCAGTAATTATGGTCGCCGCGCTAAGTAGAAGAATACACCAATAATCTTGACCGCTGAATCATGCCGTTCCCAAAACCAGATTGATTTCAAATTTGATACTCACAATTCTTCCCTGCACCGAATAGATTTAATGATAGTGGTCTATATTCAGTTCAAACTTAAATTCATAAGGTCAGTTCAATAATACTTGGACCATTTCCGACAAGTAAGACTGATCCTATCCAGCGAACCATATCACATCTCAGTTAAGCAGTTCTAGATATGCAAAAAAAAGCCACTACGCTAAGAGTTCATGCACACTGACTACGTTTGGTTCCACCGATGAAAGCTCCATTAGGTCAACTTGCAAGAGTTAGGATTAATTCAGTCCCGGCTTCAGTTGGTCGCGTCTTCATCCCTCTGCTGTATCATACGAAAACATTCAAGGTGTCAGATCCAAAGGTTATAAATAGGAAGATGCTGGTTACAGAGTGACCAACACCGAACAACAAAAGATGCAAGGAAAGATGTTGATTAATACCTGGTTATGTTCTCTCTCACGCAGTCCACGTCCAAGTTTTTGCACAGCCATCTGTTTCCAAAATGTAAATGCCACTAAGACAGGTTTGTGTGCATGGAGAGACAGAGACAAAGAGAGAAGGCTGAAGAAACAAACCTGAATGTTCTCTTTAATAGAGGCATTGTCTGGATTCAGTTCCAGAGCTGTAAAAATTATACCGGAATTAGGTAATGCTTGTTTAATACTAATATCTAAGATTGGGAAAAGGTTCAACCCTGGTTTGTCATCTAAAAACTAATTCATTTACAACATCCAATCATGGGATTATTTTGTTTCATTTTCCCCAAGTGCCTTTTTTAAGTGTAGACCTGTCAAATGGCTAATTCGAGGAATTGCCTACCAAAGCTCCAAGAGATATGAAATTACATTATCTCGACCATATTAGTTCCAAATAATTCTTACTAAGGTGGTTTTATTGGCTAAAAGAATTAAAGAAGTAAAGCCCCCCCTTGGAACAGGGTACAATTAAGCCCACGAGCAAACAATTCAAAGACCAAAAGGCTTTCATTCATCCTATCACGATACTGCAGATAAAATATATTTCCAGAACTGAGGTTTGACAAAACACATACTAAATCTCATGTCACTTGCAACAGATAAGATGGTATTATTCTCATGCCTACCTTTCTTAAACCCCTTCTCGATAGCTTCACTGTACTTCCCGAGAGCATAATATACAGCACCAAGACGATTATATGCATTCCAATATTTGGGGTCAAAGTGAATGGCAGCAAGGCAGTCTTCAAAGGCTTCATTGTACTCTCCGATCTCAGTGAAAGCAGCTGCCCTGTTCAATGTTTTCATTATACAAATAAACCAAGACTGAATAAGTGGATCGAGGGAGTGAAAACTGGAAAATGGATCACACAAGATGCGAACATGTGAAAGGAAAGATGGAGACTAGGAAGACACCAATAACCAAATTTAGAAGAAAATCAACGACTTGTTTGGATTGCAGTGTAGGGAGGGCAATAACCCTCCATAACTATGACCCAAACAAGCTATAAGAATTTCAAACTCTGTGAAGTATTGTTCAGAAGCTATTTTATGTTTTGATACATAGATATGCAAGTGGAACTGTGTCTGGAAAAAAGTTAGATATGGAGAAGTATGCAAATGGAGTACATTATGCTCCTATATAAGAAATAAACATCTCAGGTGCAAAGAACCTTGTTATATGGTCACAATACTAATAGTTCATTAATTTCAGATGTTGGTGCTGACCTGTCAGCATAGTAAGTCGCACTATCTCCATGAAGTGCAAGGGCACATGTATAGAGCTGAATTGCATTAGAAGTCTGGTTCGACCCCATAGCTTTGTCGC
Source organism: Punica granatum (assembly GCF_007655135.1). NCBI lineage: Eukaryota > Viridiplantae > Streptophyta > Magnoliopsida > Myrtales > Lythraceae > Punica > Punica granatum. The sequence goes on from NC_045130.1 coordinate 2,434,630, forward strand.
CTAATGAAAACACAATATAATATTATAACACTCAACCATCTGCACCAAAAATATTTTCTTGAAATGACAGCGATGAATACTGTTTCGTAGCCAGCAATCGTGAACTGGACTGAGAGATGCATATAGAAATTCGCACATACCATGTAGAAAGTCAAGACAAACATTTAATTACGTTTACTGTTTATGAAGTATCACTAGATGTAATATGCCTATGCTTTTCGATCAAATTGAAAGATCTAGAACAAGAAAGGGACAGTGCCAGCAAAGAGAATACAATCACCTTGTGATTTCAAGCTTTCAGCCACGTTGTAATTGTTAAATTCACAGCATCCAGAACCTTCCAGCTCCTGATGCAATGCAAAGTACATGACTGTAGTTCTATCGATCAAGACAAGTATGGACAGAAAAGGGGGAAAATGTAACATTTGCATACTGAACAGTACAAGTCTATTAGCAAGCACGCAAAGATATGTGACCAATCACAATGTTTTGTTGAAGACACCGAGATACCTTAGTATCTTAAATCAATGCTCATAAAAATTCTGTTATATGACAACACTCTATGTTAAAGCCTTTGAAAATATGACTGCTAGCTTAAATGCCCCAATCACAGTATGTGCTGGCACACCAAAGATAAAAATAAACCATAAGCATGGAAGTTGGATAATCTGCCACATATATTCAAAGGCTTAAGTGTCTTGCACAGATCCAATTAGTGCACTGTCCCAACCCTTAAACTAGGCTACGCCTGAGATAAACTAAAGCACAAGGATAAGAGGTTTAGTTCGCCACATCTCTTCAAAGGCAAGCATGTAAAGCAAATCCACTATTAAAGAAAATTATCCCAAGCCTTAAACTAGGCCTCTTCCAGAAAACTTATTAGCTCTCCAACAATCAGAATTTAAAATTAACTGAAATAGACACCGGAAGCAATAAAAGACATCATTGACAAAGAATCAAATATCTTCAACTACAAGAGCATAGTCACAAACAAATCAACACATAAACATCTCATGAATCATCTACAACTGATTCAACGGCTACATTCTAACAGTTCTAACAATAATATCATAATACAGTGGGGAACCTCTAACATATGGTTTCATCCTGACGGCATCTTCCAGTGTAAGATCAAAATACAGTTAAGTCTAGGGAGGCCAACCTGCTAGCACATCAAAATCCTTGCTAATAGCTTCTCCGACTGGAAAAATAGTGGTGAAAATTAAATGGAAACTATAACCTCACGCAGCTGCATTTTAATTCGTTGCGATAAAAATAAATAACCAAATAGCAAATCATACATCTACGGCTTTATGTATTAATTGATGCCCCTTCCTCTGTTGAAGTACACCATCAAGCATTTGATAGTCAATCGCCAGAATGTCCTTATCATGAAGAGAATCACGGAACTTCCGGTAAAACTGATCTTTAAATGATCCTGACAACATAATCATTGAGTAACCATTAGAAAAATCAAGCCAGACTCATTAGACCTGAGAAAAAAATAAAGATAAGTTGCATACGGCTACCAGTGGCAAAGGGTTTCCTTGTTGGACAATTGCCCTGAATCAATTTGAAAGAAATAGGTTAGAACTTGGAGCAAAAAATGCACCAGCCAAGTAAACGAGACAATTACAGCTTGCAAAGCAAACCATGAACATGATCAGACTCATGATTAAATTTTCATTTTGAATGGACAAAGCAAAAACAAAGCCTGCTTCCTCAATCTATTAAAACTCAACTAAAATATCTCCTATCCAAGGTCATGCCTTTTGTGTCTGCTGTGCGTGTTTGTTAGCAAGAGGGGCACAACTAGAAAGTTACTGGTGCTTTTATTGATCTCAGACAATATTATTTAGAACTCAACATTGAATCCACAACAGAAAAACGAGTGCTCTGAAGATGATCTTAGACTTCCTCCATTTACATTTACAATATATATCTCATATTTCTACTAAAACCATCGAATACGGGGGGGGGGGGGGAGGAAGGGAAAAAAAACCTCGAAATGTCACCACTCTTGGAAGAAAATTTACTGGAAAGAAGGATAAGACCACCTGATATGCCATTCCCTGCAAGATATTGGCTTCACCACTGGCTTGATGAGACTCGACAAAGTCCACTAACAATTCTTGTCCGCAAAACTCATCAGTTGGAGAGGCATTATCGACCTTAAACATGTTTACCAGACATTCCTTAGCGACCTCGAGACCCTCTAGATCAGTCTCAGGGGCGAGTCGAACTAAGAGAATGTCCACCGAAAAAAAAGCACCAAGAGAATGTCATCGAAAGCTCAGACCAGCGAATTATATTTTTCTGGCTCTATTTCCAGAACAAAACCGCCACCATCAAAATCTGCTAGATCCTACACCAGAACTAACTAACAGGAAAAAAGGGAAAAAGAGGGGAAAAAACACACGCACACACATACACGCGCACAGGCATACTTGATGGCCGCTTTTATGTCAGATAACTACATCAGATGTAAAAAAAATCAGCTTTAGTACTTCTGTATGTCTGTGGCAGGGCGAGGCCTCGTCTGGGTGAGAACATGAGCTGAAGCTGAAACCTGACTTCCAAACCCTAACTAGAAGCGAACGAAGAAAACCATATCCCCTCCCGTAAACTGACAGACGGGCTTCAACCAAGACAAATGACACAAACTAACAGCGCTGAGATGGAGAAGAAGAAGCAGATAAATCATTTCAAGAGGGAAAGCAAGCAATGTGTGTACATCAAAACCTAACATTAGCAAACAGCAGCCCAGAGTTCAGCGGGAAAGAAAGAACGGAATCAGCTGCAAACTTGAAGGGAGAAAGTTCCAAGAGAGACACCATTAGCGAGAAACTCGAGAAAAGCTCTGACGATGCGCCGTGCGATCGGAGAGTCGCTCTTCATTTTCGCCATTTCCGAACTTTTTCTCTCACTCTGCTCCGACGCCGATGGACGAGGAGGCGTCAGTCTGAAAGCTACTCTCTCTCCCTCAACCGCTGCTCCCGGCAGGTAATGTAATGATATATACAGACGTACACGCATGATTCAAATTTTGCATAGACTAAAATTTCAGTCACCTAACTTACCCTAAATTGCATGTTCGTCCTCATTAGAAATGTGACGTTGGTTTTGCTCATTGATCAGCGGCTATATTGTCATCAGCCAAATTGTTTATAGTGATTAACTAGCTAAATATCCGTGCATTGCACCGACCGTACAACTAATTTTTTTTAATTATTATGGTAAAGAAAAATGCTAATATATTTAATTATATTATACAATCTATATATATTTTCATTTAATGCAAACGATGGTTGTAATGTCCATATTAGATTATATTCATTTGTAAATAATCTATATATTTGCCAATGCATATATAGTGTATATATTCTAAAATATTCTTTATGAAAATATTTGCTTCCTTTAAAAGAATACAATAATAACATTAATGTAAATCGATGCCGTGACAACGCGAAAGAGCTCCACTTTTTTATTTTAAATGATGTGACTATGTTAGAGACAGACGAATCTTCTATATGTATATTGATTATTTATATTAATAAAAAATTAAGAAGGAATAGGAATTAATTAAAAATTAAAATGGAGGAATGGTGAGATAAAATGAGAAATGGGAGAATGAGAGGTTAAACCCGAGGGGTAGTCAGCCAAAAAAAATGTGAGTAGTAATTAACCTCACGAGCACCAAAGCTCTGCACAACCAGCACCGGTCACCTCGATCTTGCTCAAAACCCACATGCTTTCTCACTTAGCTCATGTGCTCTCCTGAATTGCAAAATCCCGCCAAACTCCATTTCCATTTCTCGCCCTCGCCTTAACTGCAAGCTCTTGGGTACAAGAGGTGGACACAGAGAGATGTTAGGATATATATTAAAAAGGGAGAGAGAAAGAGTTTGAGTGAAATAATAAAACTAAGTCACGTCATCAAGAGAAACAATTAAAAATGTCATGTCTAAAAAGAGGAATTTAAATTAAATAAGTTAAGGGAGAGAGAAATAATTAGAGAGCAATCATAAAATTAAGTGACATTATTGAGAGAAATAACTAAAAATATCACGTATAAAAAGAGAAATTTAAATTAAATAACTTAAGGGAGAGAGAGAGTTAGAGAGAAACAATAAAACTAAGTTGATAACAATTAAAAATGTTATGTCAGACGTTTTCATTTAAGTTTTGAAAGGCTGACGGAAGGACTAAACTAGTTAAAGCGGTACAAAAGTTCACTCAACATGCAAATGAAACGCTTTTTGAAAGTCAGAGACCAATTTGGTTGTTTTAGCATTTCAATTATCATTACGGTTAAGAATGTCAGGGACTTTCCGGATGGACTGACCAAACCCAACACGAATTAGCTTTAAAAATAGGAACAGCCAATGTGGAAAAAAAAGGCAGAGAACTTTTGAACGGTAGACAAAGAAAACATGATTTGTCCAATCCAGTATCGCTCCAAGATAAACTTTGAAATGGCACCGTCAACCCCAGTCAACCCGGAAAACATTCTCAAATTGGACAGGAAAATTATACCATGAATGCAACAAAGAACAGCTACGGTTTTCTGGAAGACAGATTTCCTGTTTTCCGTTCTTGCCTCTTATTACTTAATGAAGTCTTCTGTCTTTTGGCTTGACTTTCTCTCAGACCTACAAAACAGCTTTGCAGTTTGCGTGGCTCAAGGAAACCTCATTTGAACTTCTCAGAGGTTTCACTGTTTCCACTTGAGAACAAAACACGTAGGTTCTGCACAGCAAAGTGCAGGTTAGCTTCCCTTGCATGGATTTAGAACAGAAAAGGAAAATGCCCAAAAAATGAAAAGGACAAAAAGAAAAAATAGAATGATAGGGCAATTTGGTGAGGTCCGATTTCCCCAATTTGGTGATTCCTTCTGATGCGAGGGGTGCATGGCTTGCTTGCCCCCTTATCTTCCTAGGACTAATTTGATCCGTTTTATCGACCATCGATCTCAAATTGTCTCTCATTATGATCATCAGTATTATACAGTATCATGAGGTACGCGTAGGATTTATTTAGGTCATGGCAGGAACAAGGCTGTCGAGTCTAGTATATTTCTGATCATCACTAGACTCAAATGATAAATATAATATAATGTTAAAGGAAAATGCAAGCGAATAAATTTTTTGATGAAAGATTTTTTGTCTTGGTTCTTTTTTTTTTGCGGGGGTTTTTCCCAAACTGAGGGTGTATATAGGATATGCCCTGTTCGATTTTAAAGTAAAATTTTAAAATTTTACTTTTATTTAATTCTAAACGCAATAAAATAAAATAATTCATACAAAA